>NC_091294.1:8586818-8619318 GCF_038502225.1 Cherax quadricarinatus | reverse complement strand
TCTTTAACTAATAACTTGAATTATCACTCGTAGTATTGTTCACTGACGTTCCACTACCACTGATTACTGCTAGCTGTTATTGCACGCCATACAACGCTCTCTCGCTCTCTCTCTTTCTCTCTCTCTCTCTCTCTCTCTCTCTCTCTCTCTCTCTCTCTCTCTCTCTCTCTCTCTCTCTCTCTCTCTCTCTCTCTCTTTCTCATTCTCGCTCTCTCTCTTTCTCTCTCTCGCACCCTCCCTCCCTTCCTCATAAATATCAGCTATCTGTCTCAGCTAACATACTGAGGCAGTACGCAGCCCAGTGCTTTATTTACAGCAGAAACAGAATAGGTCTCTCCCTTAACCGCAAGAGAGAATAGTAAGCAGGAAAGATTAGACAGTGATTCCTAATTTCTTCTAGAACAGATAACATGGATTATTTGTTGGTCTCCATCATACAGCCATTATCCTGGGTTGGATAATGTTCCTCCTGGATGTATTCTTTATTCTCAGAAAACAAATAAAATATTTATGTTTGACAGACTAATACAAAGAATTAGTATTTTGGTATGTTCAACGAGGATTTACAATTGTTTGCAGTTACCTGGAGTTTACCTGGAGAGAGTTCCGGGGGTCAACGCCCCCGCGGCCCGGTCTGTGACCAGGCCTCCTGGTGGATCAGAGCCTGATCAACCAGGCTGTTGCTGCTGGCTGCACGCAAACCAACGTACGAGCCACAGCCCGGCTGGTCAGGAACCGACTTTAGGTGCTTGTCCAGTGCCAGCTTGAAGACTGCCAGGGGTCTGTTGGTAATCCCCCTTATGTATGCTGGGAGGCAGTTGAACAGTCTCGGGCCCCTGACACTTATTGTATGGTCTCTTAACGTGCTAGTGACACCCCTGTTTTTCATTGGGGGGATGTTGCATCGTCTGCCAAGTCTTTTGCTTTGGTAGTGAGTGATTTTCGTGTGCAAGTTCGGTACTAGTCCCTCTAGGATTTTCCAGGTGTATATAAACATGTATCTCTCCCGCCTGCGTTCCAGGGAATACAGGTTTAGGAACCTCAAGCGCTCCCAGTAACTGAGGTGTTTTATCTCCGTTATGCGCGCCGTGAAGGTTCTCTGTACATTTTCTAGGTCAGCAATTTCACCTGCCTTGAAAGGTGTTGTTAGTGTGCAGCAATATTCCAGCCTAGATAGAACAAGTGACCTGAAGAGTGTCATCATGGAATTGGCCTCCCTAGTTTTGAAGGTTCTCATTATCCATCCTGTCATTTTTCTAGCAGATGCGATTGATACAATGTGTTATTGCAAGCTTCAGCCACGACACATCACTGAGGCAGTTTCTAAACTTATTGGTACAGTATTGATGTAGTACTCAAGTTCTCAGCGAAAACCATGGAGGAAGAAAGATTCGGGCAACTGACAGCTGTAAGGCTGTTGCTAGGTTTCCCTGTATTTTAAGAGGAAGGGTTCTAATGTATTAGTCCCTTATTATTCAGTTATTTCTCAGTTTCCTATTAATAGCGCCTTTGCTTTTCGTCAGATGTATGTTGCAACGTATGTCGTGCCTCTGACTTCCTTGTTTCAAGATGCACAGCTGATATCAGTTTCTCAACTAGCTTGCAAATGTAAATTATGATATCTTTTTTCTTGATGTTGCTCAAGGGACTACGGTTTGAGGCTCTTTAGATTTTCTCAATAATTTAGGTCTAGGGATTGATGAAGACAGGAAACGTTCTCTGTTCATTCTCCAGATCTGCAGTTATGACTCCCATTCGTTGTCACCGACTTGACATTCCTTGTTTTGAAAGCTCTGTTTGCCCATCGTATTATATTCCTAGCAGCTATTCTTGCAATACCAACAATCCCATGGCTCGGTTGGTAACGCACTCTCCTCACACTCTGAGTATCCATGGTTCAATCCCTGGCATGGGAAGGCACGTTGGGCATGTTTCCCTATACCTACTAACCCTGTTCACTTAGCAGTATGTACCTGGGTGTTAGCCAACTGGTGTAGGTCACATCCTGGGGGACAAAATTAAAGAACCGCAATGGAAATAAAACAGTCCTCGATGACACACTGACTGTCTTAGGTTATCCTGTGTGACCAACCCTCCCCAGGATTAAAAATCCCAACAAATCTTATCTCATTCTCTTTCGATTTCTCTTTTGTACTGTTTCAGTTTTCTTCATGGACTACTAAATCTAATTATGACTATTGAAACATATTGTTTTCTGTAACCCACTGGAAGACTTGGAGGTTACTGTGCTACACCAGACATGACGAGAGAACTGGGGCGAGTACTATCAACCTTAGTCAGTGTTTTAACCATCTTTATCTTAGCTTGGCCACACACATCATTTATCAGTGGCACATCACCAGCCGTGCCAGGTGTGACACTTCATTTATCTGTGCCAAGTGTCACATAAACACACACACACACACACACACATACATACACACACACACACACACACACACACACACACACACACACACACACAAACAAACACACACACACACACACACACACACACACACACACACACACACACACACACACATTATTAGTGCCACATCATCAACTGTGACAGGTGTGTGAGACTTCACCTGTCTGGGACACATCGTGCTGTACACAGACTAAGGTGTATCACTTTAAAACAGACTTACACTACTGCAGAAGCTATCTAGCACGACAAGCGCAGCGAGGACTGTTACTGTCAGTAATATCGTGTGTTTGAATGTGATGAAGACACACTCATGTACGATTTAAAGCAGCGGTCTCCAGCAATGATCTGATTATTACACCGGGCCACGGGGGCGTTGACCCCCCGGAACACCCTCCAGGTAAGTTAGAATGAGCCTTATGTATTCTTGGCAATATGTAAGGAATGGTATAATACACTAGACGCGTCTTAACTCTTCTTTATGTAAGCTTATGGTTGGCTGTATTTTTATGTTAAGTAATTATTTTGAGATCAATGTCAAGTACAGGAAAGAAAATAAAATTATAATGAAACCTTTCAAAGACATTATATTAACGAAACATAAAGACATTATAAGTAGTAATTAAAAAAGGTCAAAATTTCAATACCTTTATTGTTGCGTCACTTTCAAAAAATTCCAGTAGACACTTGAATGCGAGTTTTATTAAATAAACTTGTAAAGACTAGATATTTTGATAGTAATTAGAACAAATTAGATTCTAATATAAAATATAATGTCGAGCCCAACACTTAAGAGATATGCATTTACTTGTGTTATTATTATTATTATTATTGAATATTCAAGATTGATGGACTGACCACATCGACTCAAGGCTGAGGGACTGATTACCTCATTCTCCTATTAATTTATAACGTCACAAAACATACTCAACCCCTGCCAATTTGGATTCAGGAAAAATAAAAGCACTAATGATGCAATCATAAAAATGCTAGACCTGCTTTACACAGCATTGGAAAATAAGGAATATCCGCTAGGAATTTTTATTGACCTAAGAAAAGCGTTTGACACAGTAGACCACGGCATCCTACTCCACAAACTTGACCACTATGGTATAAGAGGCCATGCGTTTGCATATTTTAAATCTTACCTTTCTAATAGGTATCAGCATGTCACCATTAAAGACACAACCTCATCAATACGGCCACTTGATACTGGAGTTCCGCAGGGAAGTGTCCTTGGACCCCTGCTCTTCCTCATTTACATCAATGATCTTCCAAACATATCCCAACACCTGAAACCCATTCCCTTTGCTGACGACACGACTTATGTCATCTCCCACCCTAATCTTGCCACCCTCAACACCATTGTTAACGACGAGCTGCTCAAAATATCGACTTGGATGACAGCCAATAAACTTACACTTAACACTGGCAAAACCTACTATATTATGTTTGGTAGCAGAGCAGGTGTTGCGCAACTTAACATTAAGATCGACAACACTCTAATTGCCAGACATAATGAGGGCAAATTCCTTGGCCTATACCTCGACAACAACCTAAATTTCAGCACCCATATTCAACACATAACAAAAAAAGTATCCAAACGGTGGGGATCCTCTCCAAGATACGATACTACGTACCGCAAACTGCCCTTCTCACACTATACCATTCACTTATATATCCATACCTCACCTATGCTATCTGTGCTTGGGGTTCAACTGCAGCAGCACACCTAAAGCCAGTAATAACCCAACAAAAAGCCGCAGTAAGAATAATCACTAAATCCCATTCCTGGCAACAACCCCCCCCCCTCCCCACTCTTCATAGATCTAAACTTACTCCCTGTTCAGAACATCCACACTTACTACTGTGCAATCTATATCTATAGGACCTTAAATTCCAATATTAACCTTGACCTAAAACGCTTTCTTGTTAGTTGTGACAGGATCCACAGGCATAACACCAGACACAAACATCTCTATGACATTCCCCTTGTTCGACTAAACCTTTACAAAAAATCAATGTATTTCAAAAGTCCTAAAATCTGGAACACCCTACCTGAAAACTCTAGAACTGCAGACATATTCATCACTTTCAAAATTACAGTTAAAAAACATCTTATCTCCCTGATCCATCCCGACAACTAACTACATGATAACCACCTGGTGGTTCACAATTACACTTACTCACCCACTGACTATAAACCCAGAAATACTAATCTTAATCTTAAAATAATAAATCCTAACTAGTCATAAGTTTGCCTATGATACTCCAATATAGACACCTTGTATTGTGCCAAAACAAAAGCATTCACATTGCTAAACTCACAAATTATGATGTAGTCACTTAGCCTTAATACCATAATCTGTAAGGATTTAATGTTAAGAATTAATCTAAGTCGCTCGAAATGCCTAGCCATGCTAGGTGTCCTAGTGCCCCCCTCTGTAATTAGTATTTTATAACATGCAAACCACACAATACCCAAAACCTGTAAACCCCACATTGTAACCCTTATAGAGAATAAACTTGAATTGAATTGAGTACCGACTGATTTCACGGAGACGAACACCGGAGTGTTTATATCTCTTGCTTGTAGTTAACCTGTAGTCAGTTCTGGGGTTCACTGTTCCCCTCCTCCACGGCTCACGTATCCTTATACCGATCTATGAGGCTCTTGGTGCTAGCCACACGCAGTGCAACGTAGGCACTACAGCTTGGCTGACCAGGAACTAACTATTGGAACCTGTCAAATTCTCTCTTGGAGAGAGTTACAGATCTGTTGGGAATTCTCCTTCTCTTCACTGGGGAATATATATGTTGAGGAGCTTAATGTAATACCTTCTTTATGGAGTAACGTTGTGGTGGTGATGCACAAGTGACTTGCAGCTTTAATGACCCTCAGGTGGTGTTTAAATAACAAAAAGGCACAATACCGTGACTGGAACGATACACAAATAACCACTTCCCCTTTCACGCACCTCGGTGGGTTTCTAGCTCTCTTGCAGTGCTCTCCTTCCTTTGTATTTGACTGGCTCGTCTTCCTTATTTCCCACTTCTACCACTACCACTACTACTACCTCTTCTTCTTCTACTACACTACTGATGAAATTAAGACACATGTGCGGCGTCTGGTTGTCTTTGTTGTGGACGTTTCGCCATCCAGTGGCTGGCTGGATGGCGAAACGTCTACGGTGGGGATGCCCGGGTGTTGTGCATGTGTCATTTCATCCTGTCGGTATTATATACATTTCTTGTACTACTACTACTACTACTACTACTACTACTACTACTACCTCCACCTCTTCCTGCCTATATATAGCCGTCCTGCTCCACCTCTGTTAGTGTGACTTTGTCAATGGTCCAAGTCGGACCGAAACGTCGTCGTAAGCTTCTCTCTTTTATGTGCGGGTTATTTGTGGTGTTTAAGCTGTGAATGTAATAAACTAACCATTGTGTACATGAATGATATACAGTATCGACAAGATGAAGAATTAAACACACAGACACATATTCAACTTCTGGTTATCTTGATCGGCAGACGTTGCACCATCCAGTGGCCTTATCAATACAATCTCAATGACATAATGGGAAGACTACGGTACTCTTAACCAACTCCAATGCTGAGGGACTGATTACTTCGTCTTTTGTATATAGTTCTACAGTCTTCTCATTATATCCTTAAATTTGTATTGAAAAGGCGAAACGTCTTTGCAAATGTGTCTAATTCTTCATCAAACTAACCAATGATTACAATAGTTAATACGCTCGTCATATCTCACAAAATCTATTCATTAATGGGTTATAGAGTCTTCAGTCTTCTCATCAGAGAAAGTCCAAGTTTGAAACTTCACTCAGAGAGAAGAGCGAGTCCTCGGTCAGAAAAGGCAACACACCACACCTTTAACAGATGGATTTGCATCGATTTTTCTTCCGATAGGCTCTCTAATCCCTCTGCGAGAACCTAAATTGCCAGGACCTCCCTCTGGGAATCCTGGCGGTGGAAGCTGCAGCGCCACGTCCCATTCTGACCAATACTTTTATCATCTGGGATTCGTGAGCACGTGGCGTGGATAATTTATACCAAGACCGGGAGGGACTCATAGCTTGAAATTGACTCCGGTCTCATTAGAATTACTTCAGGCTTGTTATGGACAGATTTTGAACCTCTCTCAGAAGGTAGAGGGAAGGATACTTTTCTCAGTAGGGAGAGAGTGAACCTCTCTCAGTAGGGAGAGGGGAACGTCTCTCAGTTGGGAGAAAGGGAAGCTTCTCTCAGCAGGGAGAGAGGGAAACCTTTCTCAGTAGGGAGAGAGAGAAACCTGTCTCAGAAGGGAGAGAGGGGAACCTCTCTCACTAGGGAGAGAAGGGAACCTCTCTCAGTAGCGAGAGGGGGCAAACCTCTCTCAGTAGGGAGAGGAGGAACCTCTCTCAGTAGGAAGGGAGAGGCAATCTCTCTCAGTAGGGAGAAGGGGACCCTCTCTCAGTAGGAAGAGAGGGGAACGTCTCTCAGTAGGGAGAGAGGGAAACCTCTCTCAGTAGAGAGGGAAACCTCTCTCAGTAGAAAGAGAGGGAAACCTCTCTCAGGAGAAAGAGAGGGAAACCTCTCTCGGTAGAAAGAGGGGGAGCCTCTCACTAGGGAGAGGAGGATCCTCTCTCAGTAGGGAGAGATGGGAACCTCTCTCTGTAGGAAGAGAGGGGAACCTCTCTTAGTAGGGAGAGAGGGGAACCTCTCTCAGTAGGAGAGGGGAGAACTTCTCTCAGTAGGGAGAAGGGGGAACCTCTCTCAGTAGGAGAGGGGGAACCTCTCTCAATAGGGAGAGGGAGGAACCTCTCGTTCCGTCCCTTCTAGGCGAAACGAAGAGGGAAGGGAAAGCGGAAAAGAGGGAGTAGCAGAGACAGGAGAAGCGGAAGTGGAGAGAGAGAGAGACAGACTAACAGACATACAAATCGCATACATAAAGACAGACAATTAACAAAACGAAGCACACACCGCCACCCAGCACACACCGCCACCCAGCACACACCGCCACCCAGCACACACTGCCACCCAGCACACACCGCCACCCAGCACACACCGCCACCCAGCACACACCGCCACCCAGCACACACTGCCACCCAGCACACACCGCCACCCAGCACACACCGCCACCCAGCACACACCGCCACCCAGCACACACTGCCACCCAGCACACACCGCCACCCAGCACACACCGCCACCCAGCACACACTGCCACCCAGCACACACCGCCACCCAGCACACACCGCCACCCAGCACACACCGCCACCCAGCACACACTGCCACCCAGCACACACAGCCACCCAGCACACACCGCCACCCAGCATACAGTGCCACCCAGCACACACCGCCACCCAGCACACACCGCCACCCAGCACACACCGCCACCCAGCACACACTGCCACCCAGCACACACCGCCACCCAGCACACACCGCCACCCAGCATACAGTGCCACCCAGCACACACCGCCACCCAGCACACACCGCCACCCAGCACACACCGCCACCCAGCACACACCGCCACCCAGCACACACCGCCACCCAGCACACACCGCCACCCAGCACACACCGCCACCCAGCACACACCGCCACCCAGCACACACCGCCACCCAGCACACACCGCCACCCAGCACACAGTATCATCACAGCTGTCAGCTTATTTCTGACAGATTTACTTTCTTTTAAACTTTATCATTGACAAGAGAGCGAAGATTTCTCAGCGTTTGGACGCGGTTTGCATCGTATCTCACTTCTGATTGGCTGGTCTCTGGGTTCAGCCAATCAGAAAGATAAGATTCTGGAGTGAGAAGTCGGCGATGATTGGTCCACCAACCAGCCAATCACACAACCAAGATTTTTATGGTCATTTAGAAGGATATTCTTTTTTTGTCATATTTTTATATTTTTTAGACTGAGTAAATTGAATGTAATAACAGTCTTGAACATGTGAGTGAGAGCGAGTGAGAGCATGTGAGAGCGAGAGTGAAAGTGAGAGAGGGTGAGAGTGAGAGCGAGTGAGAGCATGTGAGAGCAAGTGAGAGCATGTGAGAGCGAGAGTGAAAGTGAGAGAGGGTGAGAGTGAGAGCGAGTGAGAACGAGAGCGAGTGAGAACGAGGGCGAGTGAGAACGAGAGCGAGTGAGAACGAGGGCGAGTGAGAACGAGGGCGAGTGAGAACGAGAGCGAGTGAGAGTAAGAGTGAGTGAAAGCGAGTGAGAGTGAGTGAGAGTGAGTGAGAGCGAGTGAGAGTGAGTGAGAGCGAGTGAGAGCGAGTGAGAGCATGTGAGAGCGAGTGAGAGCATGTGAGAGCAAGTGAGAGCATGTGAGAGCGAGAGTGAAAGTGAGAGAGGGTGAGAGTGAGAGCGAGTGAGAGTGAGTGAGAGTGAGTGAGAGTGAGTGAGAGCGAGTGAGAGTGAGTGAGAGTGAGTGAGAGCGAGTGAGAGCATGTGAGAGCGAGTGAGAGCATGTGAGAGCAAGTGAGAGCATGTAAGAGCGAGAGTGAAAGTGAGAGAGGGTGAGAGTGAGAGCGAGTGAGAGTGAGTGAGAGTAAGAGTGAGTGAGAGCGAGTGAGAGTGAGTGAGAGTGAGTGAGAGTGAGTGAGAGTGAGAGTGAGAGTGAGAGAGAGCGAGAGTGAGAGTGAGAGTGAGAGTGAGAGAGAGAGAGTGAGAGTGAGAGAGTGAGAGTGAGAGCGAGAGTTAGTGAGAGTAAGAGCGAGTGTGAGAGTGAGAGTGAGAGTGAGAGCGAGTGAGAATGAGAGCGAGTGGGAACGAGAGCGAGTGAGAACGAGAGCGAGTGAGAACGAGAGCGAGTGAGAGTAAGAGTGAGTGAAAGCGAGTGAGAGTTAGTGAGAGTGAGTGAGAGCGAGTGAGAGTGAGTGAGAGTGAGTGAGAGCGAGTGAGAGCATATGAGAGCGAGTGAGAGCATGTGAGAGCGAGAGTGAAAGTGAGAGAGGGTGAGAGTGAGAGCGAGTGAGAGTGAGAGTGAGAGAGAGCGAGAGTGAGAGTGAGAGTGAGAGTGAGAGAGAGTGAGAGTGAGAGTGAGAGTGAGAGTGAGTGAGAGTGAGAGTGAGAGTGAGAGAGAGCGAGAGTGAGAGTGAGAGTGAGAGAGAGTGAGAGTGAGAGTGAGAGTGAGAGAGTGAGAGCGAGAGTTAGTGAGAGTAAGAGCGAGTGAGAGAGTGAGAGTGAAAGTGAGAGTGAGTGAGAGTGAGAGCGAGTGAGAATGAGAGAGAGAGTGAGAGTGAGAGCGAGTGAGAGAGTGAGAGTGAGCGTGAGAGTGAGCGTGAGAGTGAGAGAGAGTGAGAGTGAGAGTGTCATGTTCACAGTGCATATTCAGGCTTCACTAAGATAACTTGACCCGTGATAATTCAACAATTACTGAGAGTAATTACCAACTGATCTCTTCATGATGGTATGTGTGTGTGTACTCACCTAGTTGTGGTTGCACGGGTCTAGCACAGCTCCTGGCCCCGCCTCTTCACTGGTCGCTACTTGGTCACTCTTCCTGCTCCATGAACTTTATCATACCTCTTCTTAAAGTTATGTATGGATCCTGCCTCCACTACATCACTTTGCAGACTATTCCACTTCCTGACAACTCTGTAACTGAAGAAATACTTCCTAACATCCCTGTCTGCCTGGAGTCTGCCTGGAAGGTATTCCGGGGATCAACGCCTTTGCGGCCCGGTCCACGACCAGGCCTTCCGGTGGATCAGGGCCTGGTCAACCAGGCTGTTACTCCTGGCCGCACGTGGTCCAACGTACGAACCACAGCCCGGCTGATCCGGCACCAACTTTAAATATCTGTCCAGCTCCCTCTTGAAGACAGCCAGGGGCCTATTGGCAATTCCCCTTATGCATGGTGGGAGGGTGTTGAACAGTCTTGGGCCCTGGACACTTATGGTGTTTTCTCTAAATGTGCCAATGGTGCCCTATTTTTCATTGGGGGTATTTTGCACTGCCTGTCAAGTCTTTTACTTTCGTAGAGAGTGATTTCTGAGTTCAGATTCGATACCATTCTTTCTAGAAATTTCTAAGTGTAGATTATTAAATGTCTCTCACGCCAGCATTCCAGGCTTTCTCGGTAGTTGAGGTGTTTGATGGAACTTATATGTGCAGTAAAGGCTCTCTGTACACTCTCTAGATCTGCAATTTTACCTGCTTTGAACGGAGATGTTAATGTACAGCAATATTCTAACCTAGAGAGAAAAAATTATTTAATAAGGGTTATCACTGGCTTGGCATCTCTTGTTTTGAACGTTCTCAATATCCGTCCTATCATTTTCTTTGCAATTATGATCGTGGCACTGTTGTGATCTTTGAAAGTGAGATCCTCAGATATTGCCACTCACAGGTCCCTCACATTATTTTTCCTCTCTATTGTATGATCAGAGTTTGTAGTATACTCAGTTCTAGTTATTATTTCCTCCAGTTTTCCATAACGAAGTAGTTGGAATTTGTCTTCATTGAACATTATATCGTTTTCTGTTGTCCATTGGAAAACTTGGTTTATATCTTCTTGGAGGTTAACCGTGTCCTCAATAGATGACAGTCTGGAAATATAAACACATATGCAGTATAATGTGATCCTTTATTGATTACGTTTCGCCCACACAGTGAGGTTTTTCAAGTCACAAACAGATCTACCTGGGGTGGAAGGGACGAGAGTATTTATAGTCAGGTTCAGAATGCTGAGGTCAGGTGGAGAATGCTGCATCTGATGATGTACCGAGTGGGGTTATAGAGTCTAAAATCTTGTAGCTTGGAAAGGAGATTGGATAAGTTTGTGAGCAGACCTTCTACAGTGTTCTTCCATTCCTGTGTTCTTATGTGGGATAGCGATGAAGAAGTTTCTTGGCAAGTGGTTCAGCTATGTTATAGAAGCCACTATTCTGGTTGAAGTTGTCGGATATAGAAATAAGTGATGATTCCAGGATTCTTCGGTATTGAGTGTTGTCATCTGTGGCGATAAGTCTTGAGTTTCTGTAGTTTATCAAGTGGTTGTGTGAATTACGGTGTTGTACACAGGCATTCCTTGTGTCGTCAGACCTGCTTGCGTACTGGTGTTCTGAAATACGTGTTTGGAGGTCCCTTGATGTTTCGCCCACGTATAATTTGTTGCAGTCATTACAAGGGATTATGTATACCCCTGCAGAGGGTGGAAGCTTGTCCTGTCTATCACTGGTAATGTCCTTGATGGTCGTGGTTGTGGAGGTAGATACTTGGAATGAGGTATTGGAAAAGATGTTGGAAACGTGTTTGGCAATGGAGTTGGTGGGGAGGACTATGTATCTCTTCTCGGTAGTGTCTTCTCTGGGTGTGTTGAAGATGTTTAATGCCCGTCGTCTGCAGTCTCTGATGAAATGACAAGGATAGTGGAGTTTAGAAAATACTTGTTCAATTATCGTGCATTCTTCTTCATTCTTCTATATCCGACAACTTCAACCAGAATAGTGGCTTCTATAACATAGCTGAACCACTTGCCAAGAAACTTCTTCATCGCTATCCCACATAAGAACACAGGAATGGAAGAACACTGTAGAAGGTCTGCTCACAAACTTATCCAATCTCCTTTCCAAGCTACCCAAGATTTTAGACTCTATAACCCCACTCGGTACATCATCAGATGCAGCATTCTCCACCTGACCTCAGCATTCTGAACCTGACTATAAATACTCTCGTCCCTTCCACCCCAGGTAGATCTGTTTGTGACTTGAAAAAGCTCACTGTGTGGGCGAAACGTAGTCAATAAAGGATCACATTATACTGCATATGTGTTTATATTTCCATTGTGTCGGTATTTTATACCATTTATTTCCAGATGACAGTCTCATGGAGATCCTGGTGTCGTTTGCAAAGGATGACACGGTGCTGTGAATTACATCTCTGTCTATGTCTGATATCAGGATGAGGAACAGGATGGGGGCGAGTACTGTGCCTTGTGAAACAGAGCTCTTCACTATGGCAGCCTCTGATTTATCTCTGTTGACCACTACTCTTTGTGTTCGATTGGTTAGAAAGTTAAAGATCCATCTCCCCACTTTGCCAATTATTCCTTTAGCAAATATTTTGTGCGCTATTACGCTATGATCACACTTGTCAAAGGCTTTTGCAGAGTCTGGGTATAATATATCTGCATTATGTTTTTTTTCCAGTGCATCCAAGACCATATCATCGTGATCCAATAGTTGCGAGAGACAGGAGCGACCTGCCCTGAACCCATGTTGCCCTGTGATTCATCTGAGTCTTCAACTTCCAACTGCCCGAAATGCCTCGACATGATAGTGGCTTTCTTTCCTCCAATCGAATTATGATATGTAAACACACATTGTAACCTTAGCAAAGAAATTAACTTTTGAGTGAGGTTTGTAGACTCTGGCCCCTAGACTGCATTCTGTCTGTGGTCTTCATTGCCCTTCCCCAATTCATGACTTTACACTTGGTGGGGTTGTACTCCAGGAGCCAGGTGCTGGACCAGGCCTGCAGCCTGTCCAGATCCCTTTGCAGTTCTGCCTGGTTCTCGTTCGATTGAATTCTTCTCATCAACTTCACATTGTCTGCAAACAAAGGACACTTCTGAGGTCAATTCCTTCCGTCATGTCATTCACAAATACCAGGAAAAGCACTGGTCCTAGAACCGACTCCTGTGGAACCCCGCTCGTCACAGGCACCCACTCTGACACTTCGCTATGTACCATGACTCGCTGTTGTCTTCCTGACAGGCATTCTCTGATCCACTGCAGTGCCTTCCCTATTGTCCCTGCCTGGTCCTCCAGCTTTTGCACTAATCTCTTGAGTGGAACTGTGTCAAACGCCTTCTTACAGTCCAAGAAAATGCAATCTATCCACCCTTCTCCCTCTTGTCTTACTGCTGTCACCCTGTCACAGAACTCCAGTAGGTTTGTGACACAGGATTTCCCATCCCTGAAACCCTGCTGGCTGTCGTTGATAAGCTCATTCCTTTTTTAGGTGCTGTACCCTCTCCTCCTGGTAATCTTCTCCATGACTTTGCATATTATACATGTAAGTGACAATGGTCTGAAGTTCAATGCTTCATGTCCGCCTCCTTTTTTAAAAATTGGGACTACATTTGCTGTCCTCCATACCTCAGATAGATAGATAGATGTGTTGAAGATTGTTGTTAGTGGTACATATAGCACCTCTTCTCCCTCTCTCGGGACTCATGGAGAGATGTTGTCCAGCCTGTTGCAGCCTCGTACCAAACTTGTGGTTAAGTAGTTAAACTGCCGGCCTACAGTATCACTGGGTACGTCCTCAAACCCAATATGGGGACTGTTGAGCCGGCCTGATTGACAGTGTTCACCAGACTGCCTCACGGAGTACACCTGATGGTGACATCTACTGGCCTTGACAGTGTTCATCAGACTCTCACGGAATACACCTGCTGATGAATGGCCTTTGAAAGTATTCACCAGACTGCCTCACTGTGTACATCTACTGGCAGTTGAGTGGACACCTGCTGACTTAGGCTTCTGTAGCAGACCTCAGGGACCTGTGGGTCTCTGTGCTAGAGGACGGACACGTGGGAAGCCAGGGTTTTGTAACCCGGTGAGCGTTGTTTCATGACACGGACACGTGGGAAGCCAGGCTGTGTGTAACCCGGTGAGTGTGTCAGGTGACAGGTGACACACAAGTATTCTTAGAAAAAAAGTCGGGGTTGTAACCCGGTGAGTTAGTGTCAAATGACAAGGTGAAAAGGACATAAGAGACTGAGTGTTAAAACACAGGGACAAGACAGTGTCGTGGGTGTACCACAGTGAAGGTGTGTTATAACACGGAGCAAAGGGTGTCGTGTGACAGAGAGAAGGGTGACGTGTACTTAGCTCTGTGAAGACCTGTTTGCGCGCTCTCTACGAATTGAAGCAAGATGCCCTCCATCGAGCAACTTTACCAACAGCTTAAAGAAGAATTGAGGACGGCGAAGGTGGAGATTCGGCGACTGACCGAGGAAAACAAGAAGATTCGTAGTAGTCCTCCTGTTTTGAGTCCTCAGGTCAAGAAGGGAAACTGGTCAGTGGCTGGACAGCAGGGAACGAAGTTGACGATCAAGAGGACGAATGGAAAGGTAGAAACGATGAAGAAGAAAGAGACTGCCGTGGAAACTGTTGTGGAAACATCTAAAACATTCTCAGTGCTACCCGACGAATGTGAGTCGACTACTGGGAACAACACGACGAACGACACCAAGGAAGGTAAGAATATTGTTGTTGTTGGGGATAGCCAAGTTATGTATATGGATAGGGCGTTCTGCTTGAAGGACAGGAGTAGGAGACAAAGAGTTTGCTTTCCTGGGGCTGGGATGGAGGATATTGTTAGCCGTCTGGATGACATCATGAGAGGTAATGGGAGCAATCCTATTATCTGTCTCAGTGCTGGAGGCAACGATGTTGGCAGACGTAGGAGTGAAGACCTGATTAGCAGGTATAGGTCAGCAATAGAAATAATTAGGAGTAAGGGTGGGAACCCTGTCATATGTGGTATTTTGCCAAGGAGAGGAGTTGGAAATGAATGGTTGTCCAGGGCAATTGGTGTCAATTGCTGGCTGGACAAATACTATAAGGAAAATGCGGTAACATTCATTGACAACTGGGACCTCTTCTATGGCAGAAATGACATGTATGCCAGGGATAGGGTTCACTTATCTAGGTCTGGGGTGGTAGCACTGGCAACTGCAGTGGAGGGAGCAGTTAGGACTTTAAACTAGGAATAGTTAGTGGTATGGGTTTTGGCAGGAAAACAGTGAAGTCCCAGTGTAGTAATATTACGAGTTCTAGGGGAACTAGTAATAAGCAGAACGAGGTAGATATTGAAAAGCCAGGGACTTTGGGTGATAAGGACAGTAATAGGTTTAGTAGAAAAACAGAAATGAGCAGGAAGGGTAAAGAGAAAGGAGAGTCTTTCAATGTTTATTATGCTAATTGCCGTAGTGCTAGGAATAAGATAGACGAGTTGAGATTAGTTGCCAGTGCAGGTAACATTGATGTATTTGCCTTAACTGAGACGTGGTTTAATTCAAAAAGTCGGGACATGCCTGCGGAATGTCATATTCAGGGTTTTAAATTGTTCCAAGTAGATAGAAGTATCGGGAAGGGGGGTGGGGTGGCATTGTATGTCCGAGATCGCTTGAACTGTTGCATAAAAACGGGTATTAAGTCTGAAGTAACACATACAGAGTCTGTTTGGATAGAATTTTCAGAGGGGCATGAAAAACTGATTTTAGGAGTGATATACCGTCCCCCAAACTTAGATAGGGACCAAGGGAGACTACTATGGGAGGAAATTGTTAAGGCCACAAGGCACGATAATGTAGTAATTCTAGGAGACTTTAACTTTCGTCATATTGATTGGAATTTCTTGACTGGGAATTTAGAATCATACGACTTCTTAGAAGTAGTTCAGGATTGTTTTTTGAAGCAGTTTGTGACAGAACCTACAAGGGGAAATAACCTGCTTGACTTAGATATGGCAAACAATGAATCCCTTGTTAATAATTTAGAAATTTCAGAGGAACTGGGTGCTAGAGACCACAAATCAATTACATTTAGCATTGAATGGAAGTACGATAGTAGCGATAACTCAGTAACAGTCCCAGATTTTCGCTTAGCAGATTACGATGGGCTTAGAGAACACTTATCATCTGTTGACTGGGGTAACGAAGTGAGCTATCAATATGACAGTTTTCTGAACACAATACATGCTGCCCAAAGAACGTTTATCCCTTATAAAGAAATTAGATCAAATAGAAATGACCCAAAATGGATGAATAATAGGTTGAAATATCTACTAGGGCATAAGAAAGGAATTTATAGGCGTATCAAAAGAGGCGAGGGTCATCTTATGAATCAGTATAATGACATTAAGAGGGACATTAAAAAGGGGATAAGAAAAGCTAAAAGGGACTATGAAATTAAAGTTGCTAGGGATTCTAAAACTAACCCAAAAAGTTTTTCCAGGTATATAGAACAAAAGTCAGAGATAAGATAGGTCCCCTTAAAAATAACTATGGGCATCTTACTGACAAAGAGAATGAAAAGTGCTCGATTTTAAATAATTATTTTCTCCCTGTTTTTACACAGGAAGACACTAATAATATTCCGGTAATTAATTTTTATAGTGGGCCAGAAGAAGATAAATTATGTAACATCACAGTCACTAGTGAAATGGTTGTGAAGCAGATAGACCGACTGAAGCAAAATAAGTCACCGGGTCCTGATGAGGTTTTTTCAAGGGTTTTTAAGGAATGCAAAATGGAAGTCTGTGAACCATTAACTAATATTTTTAATTTATCTCTTCAAACAGGTGTATTGTCCGATATGTGGAAGATGGCTAATGTAATTCCTATTTTTAAAACAGGGGACAAGTCGTTAACGTCAAATTACCGCCCAATAAGCCTGACCTCAATTGTAGGCAAATTACTAGAGTCAATTATAGCTGAGATTATAAGAAGCCATCTCGATAAGCATAGCTTGATTAATGATACTCAGCATGGATTCATAAGAGGCCGGTCTTGTCTAACTAATTTATTAACTTTCATCAGTAAAGCTTTTGAGGCTGTTGACCACGATAAAGAATTTGATATTATTTACTTAGATTTTAGTAAGGCATTTGATAGAGTTCCGCACCAAAGACTGTTGAAGAAAGTAGCAGCTCATGGCATTGGGGGAAGGGTGCTCTCGTGGATCGAATCATAGCTCACAGACAGGAAGCAGAGAGTGTCCATAAATGGGGTTAAATCCGAGTGGGGATCAGTAACAAGTGGCGTTCCACAGGGATCAGTCTTGGGCCCGTTGTTGTTTATAATATATATCAATGATCTTGATGAAGGAATTACTAGTGATATGAGCAAATTCGCTGATGACACGAAGATAGGTAGCATAATTGATTCAAACGTAGATGTTAGGGAACTTCAGGAGGAGTTAGACAAACTCTACTCTTGGTCAGAAAAGTGGCAGATGCAGTTCAATGTAGATAAATGCAAGGTTCTGAAGCTCGGGAGTGTCCATAACCCTAGCACTTATAAGTTAAATAATGTAGAACTTAGCCATACAGATTGCGAAAAGGACTTGGGGGTTATGGTAAGCAGCAACCTTAAACCAAGACAGCAATGCCTAAGCGTACGTAATAAGGCAAATAGATTACTGGGATTTATATCAAGAAGTGTAAGCAACAGAAGTCCAGAGGTCATACTGCAGCTTTATACATCATTAGTAAGGCCTCACCTAGATTATGCAGCTCAATTCTGGTCTCCATATTACAGAATGGACATAAATTCGTTAGAAAACATTCAGCGTAGGATGACTAAATTAATACATAGCATTAGAAATCTTCCTTATGAAGAAAGATTGAAGACTCTTAAGTTACATTCACTTGTTAGACGAAGAATGAGGGGAGACCTGATCGAAGTGTATAAGTGGAAGATAGGTATTAATAAAGGGGATATTTGGGAGTGGACGTGTCAGCGGATGGGTCTATGAAAGATGAGGTGAATCATAGAATTGATGAGGGAAAAAGAGTGAGTGGTGCACTTAGGAGTCTGTGGAGACAGAGAACTTTGTCCTAGGAGGCAAAGAGGGGAATGTATGAGAGTGTAGTTTTACCAACGCTCTTATATGGGTGTGAAGCATGGGTGATGAATGTTGCAGCGAGGAGAAGGCTGGAGGCAGTGGAGATGTCATGTCTGAGGGCAATGTGTGGTGTGAATATAGAGAATTCGTAGTTTGGAAGTTAGGAGGAGGTGCGGGATTACCAAAACTGTTGTCCAGAGGGCTGAGGAAGGGTTGTTGAGGTGGTTCGGACATGTAGAGAGAATGGAGCGAAACAGAATAACTTCAAGAGTGTATCAGTCTGTAGTGGAAGGAAGGCGGGGTAGGGGTCGGCCTAGGAAGGGTTGGAGGGAGGGGGTAAAGGAGGTTTTGTGTGCGAGGGGCTTGGACTTCCAGCAGGCGTGCGTGAGCGTGTTTGATAGGAGTGAATGGAGACAAATGGTTTTTAACACTTGACGTGCTGTTGGAGTGTGAGCAAAGTAACATTTATGAAGGGATTCAGGGAAACCAGCAGGCCGGACTTGAGTCCTGGAGATGGGAAGTACAGTGCCTGCACTCTGAAGGAGGGGTGTTAATGTTGCAGTTTAAAAACTGTAGTGTAAAGCACCCTTCTGGCAAGACAGTGATGGAGTGAATGATGGTGAAAGTTTTTCTTTTTCGGGCCACCCTGCCTTGGTGGGAATCGGCCAGTGTGATAATAAATAAAAAAAATATTAACAAGGTCTTGAGGATATCTCTCCAAGAGAGAACCCGCAGTAATGGATTTAAATTAGATAAGTTTAGATTTAGAAAGGACATAGGAAAGTATTGGTATGGAAATAGGGTAGTTGATGAGTGGAACAGTCTACCTAGTTGGGTTATTGAGGCTAGGACTTTGGGTAGTTTCAAATTTAGGTTGGATAAGTACATGAGTGGGAGGGGTTGGATTTGAGTGGGACTTTCACATCAGAGCTTTTTTCTTGGGCAGCATTGAAAATTGGGTTGGTTAAATGTTTGTTAGTGGGATGAATTGTAAAGGACCTGCCTAGTATGGGCCAACAGGCCTCCTGCAGTGTTCCTCCTTTCTTATGTTCTTATGTTCTTATGTAAGATGGCAGTGACATGTGACACTGGGGTACTTAGGGTTATGATGATTTACTTTTACATTGATTGTTTATGTGACTTTGTATATTTTGTACGACTTTGTATAAAGTAGTTTTACCAAAGATAAGAGCAGGAGTTAGACCCCTTGTTTTTTTTATGCAAAATATTTCTAAGTAAAGATTATAAATTTCAGTGTTTATTTTTGTAATCCCGAACTTTCCCTTTACAACACTGGTAACAGGCTAATGAAAAAATAACACTCTACCTGTGTAGTGGTAATGGTGTTTTTATGTTAAAATAGTGTTTTGTAATGCAGCCCCATAGCCTTTGAGGTATCTAGCTCACTTAGCAGCCTCTTCACTTCTTCCTCATTTGTATGTATTGTGTCCAACACTTGATGGTGTACCCCATGTCCATGTCTTTCTGGAGTCCCTTCTGTCTCTTCTGTGAGCACCTCTTTGAATCACATGTTGAACTTACATCACGGTCGTTTCTTGTGATCTCCCCTCCTTCCTTCCTCAGCCTGATTACCAGGTCCTTGACTGTTGTTTTCCTCCTGATGTGGCTGTACAACAGCTTCAGGTCAGATTTGGCTTTTGCTGCTATGTCTCTTTCGTATTGTTGTTGGGCTTCCTTTCTTACCAGTGCATATTCATTTCTTGCTCTATGACTGCTCTCCTTATTCTCCAGGGTCCCTTACCTTCTATACTTCTTCCAGTCTGTAGAACACTTGGTTTTGGCCTTCCTACACCTTTGGTTGAACCAAGGGCTCTTCCTGGCTTTTTCGTTATTTCTGTTACCCTTGGGTACAAACCTATCCTCAGCTTCCTTGCATATTGTTGTTACACATTCCATCATCACATTTACTGCCAGTTCCCTGTCCCACTGAACCCCATGCAGGAAATTCTTCATACTGTTTAGTCCCCTCTCTTGTAGTTTGGCTTCATTCATCCTGCCCTTCCTGCTTCCCTCTGCACTTGTAACTCTACTATGTATTAAAAGCTCAGAACCACATGATCGCTGGCCCCAAGGGGTCGTTCATATGTGTTGTTCTCAATATCTGCACTACTCAAAGTGAATACTAGATCCAGTCATGCTGGTTCATCCTCCCCTTACTTGTTGGTACATGAGATTTTCCAGTACCACCTCCATCATCTTAGCCTTCCACGTTTCTGGGTCCCCATGTGGCTCCTGGTTCTCCCAGTCGATTTTCTTGTGATTGAAGTCACCCATAATCAGTAGCTTTGCCCTGCCCACATGAGACCTTCTGGCCACTTTAACCAGTGTGTCAACCATCGCTCTGTTGCTCTCATCATACTCTTGCCTTGGCCTCCTGCTATTCTGTGGTGGGTTATACATCACTGCAATTACCAACTTGGAACCTCCAGCCAGAAGTGTTCCTATTATGTAGTCTTTTGCTGCTCTGCCTCCTCTCTCCAGCTCATCAAAATCCCATTGGTTTTTGATGAGCAGTGCCACTCCTCCACCCCCTCTGTTCCCTCTGTCTTTCCTCAGGATCTGATATCCCATTGGAAAGATGGCATCTGTTATCATTCCTGTGAGCTTGGTTTCTGTGAGAGCTATGATGTCTAGTGATGCCTCTTTGACTCTTTCATGCCACTCCTCCCACTTATTCGTTATTTCATAAGCATTTGTGTACCGTACCTTCAGTTTGTTTCCTCTCCAACACTGTGTTGTGGGGGTCTGTGAAGGTATGGGACCTGGCAGTGTGCTGTGGGATTCTACAGAGTAGTGTGGGGTGGGGGCTGTATGTGTGGATTGTGTCTTGTGTTGAGATATCATGTTTGGTTATGGGGTTCTGGGGGTGGTTCTGTGTGTGCTTGCGCTTGTTGCTCTGCCCTGCTTTGGTTGTCCTCTGCTGCCTCTGTCCTTGTCTCTCTTCCTAGCCCTTTTTGCTTCTGTGTCCTCTTCCTCAGCTGCTGTTATTCTGTTTTTGTTCTGTCTCAGTCTAAGAACACCCTCTTCTATGTTGTGTGTGTGTGTGTGTGTGTGTGTGTGTGTGTACTCACCTATTTGTACTCACCTATTTGTGGTTGCAGGGGTCGAGTCTTAGCTCCTGGCCCCGCCTCTTCACCGGTTGCTACTGGGCCCTATCTTTCCCCGCTCCATGAGCTTTATCAAACCTCGTCTTAAAATTATGCATGGTTCCTGCCTCCACTACATCACTTTCTAGGCTATTCCACTTCCTGACAACTCTATGCTTGAAGACTGAATGTGTGTGTGTGTGTGTGTGTGTGTGTGTGTGTGTGTGTGTGTGTGTACTCACCTATTTGTACTCACCTATTTGTGGTTGCAGGGGTCGAGTCCTAGCTCCTGGCCCCGCCTCTTCACCGGTTGCTACTAGGCCCTCTCTCTCCCCGCTCCATGAGCTTTATCAAACCTCGTCTTAAAACTGTGTATGGTTCCTGCCTCCACTACGTCATTTTCTAGGCTATTCCACTGCCTTACAACTCTATGACTGAAGAAATACTTCCTACTATCTCTCTGACTCATTTGTGTCTTCAACTTCCAATTGTGGCCTCTTGTTTCTGTGTCCCCTCCCTGGAACATCCTGTCTTTGTCCACCTTGTCTATTCCACGCAGTATTTTATATGTCGTTATCATGTCTCCCCTGACCCTCCTGTCCTCCAGTGTCGTCAGGCCGATTTCCCTTAATCTTTCTTCATAGGACATTCCCCTTAGCTCTGGAACTAACCTTGTCGCAAACCTTTGTACTTTCTCTAGTTTCTTGACGTGCTTTATCAAGTGCGGGTTCCAAACAGGTGCTGCATACTCCAGTATGGGCCTGACATACACGGTGTACAGTGTCTTGAATGATTCCTTACTAAGGTATCGGAATGCTGTTCTCAGGTTTGCCAGGCGCCCATATGCTGCAGCAGTTATCTGATTGATGTGTGCTTCCGGAGACATGCTCGGTGTTATACTCATCCCAAGATCTTTCTCCTTGAGTGAGGTTTGCAGTCTTTGGCCACCTAGCCTATACTCTGTCTGTGGTCTTCTGTGCCCTTCCCCTATCTTCATGACTTTTCATTTGGCAGGATTAAATTCGAGAAGCCATTTGCTGGACCAGGTGTCCAGTCTGTCCAGGTCTCTTTGAAGTCCTGCCTGGTCCTCATCAGATTTAATTCTCCTCATTAACTTCACATCATCTGCAAACAGGGACACTTCTGAGTCTAACCCTTCCGTCATGTCGTTCACATATACCAAAAATAGCACTGGTCCTAGGACCGTGTGTGTACTCACCTAGTTGAGGTTGCGGGGGTCGAGTCCCAGCTCCTGGCCTCCGAGCTCCTCCTGTGTGTGTGTTTGTGTGTGTGTGTGTGTGTGTGTGTGTGTGTGTGTGTGTGTGTGTGTGTGTGTGTGTTTGTCTGTGTCTGTGTCTGTGTATATGTGGGCATATGGGAGGGTAGATAAATGGATGGGTGGGTGGGTTTTTGGTGGACGTCTTCTCACTTACTTACATTGGTTAAGTTTTAACTCCTGGGCCCTCGTGTTAAGTAGCCATGATGGCAATAACTTCCTCCTGTGACCTATTATGCCAGTTCTTAAATCTGCTTATGAAATCTGCCAACATCCTCTTTTTTATATTCTTATCTAAGTCATTCCACTTGTTGACAACCCGGAGACTTAAAAAAAATTCCTGACATCCCTGTGGCTCTTCAGTATCATTAATGTTCGGTACTATGCTCACCCTGAGGTCCTTTTCCTTGAGTTAGGTTTGCAGTCTCTGTTCCCCGAGCCAGCGGTAATTTCATTTCCACTTCCCCAGTTTTCATAACTAAGTATTGTCTGGGGATTAATTCCCAGTAGCCACTTCTCTGTCTAGTCTTACAGCTTGTTGACGCCCCACTCCCTCTCTTCTTTTCTTTTTCCTCTGCTGTTAGTTTGGTATTATGTGCGTGAGCCTATTAGTGTTTGTGGGAGTCGAGCTCATCCTCTGAGTTCGATAGAAGAGGCCAAAATTTAGGCCAAACCATGAATAAAAAATCTATTAGAAATAATTTTGTTGTCATTTAGTGTGGAAATATGTCCTGCATCACGTGTGTAAAATCCTCATTAATTCCTTTTAAGGATTTTTTTTTACAAGGATTTAAAATGAGGAAAGATCATGGATACGTTGGTTTATTTTCGGTCAAGTGAATTAAGAACGATTATAAGGGAACCCAACTGATGATGCTTTTAAATCACATTGTTAACCACTGCAGTTTCTTTTTTTATCGCAGAAATGCTAAACACAGCATGCAGGAATTATCTTGTATATGAAATACCTTAATAAATAACTGACGTGAGTGAACAGACAGAAGAACAATCATCAGAGGCTGGTGTTAGTGTTAACGTGCATGTCTTGTCTAATGAAAACTGTTTTATTTGCTTCTAATATTTTGAGAATCAGAATCCAGTTATAGCTGGAAGGGCCAAGATACGATGGTTAAATAGGGTCAGGGTCGTCGAGGCAATAAATTGCCTTGTTAACTTTAAGACAAGA
This sequence comes from Cherax quadricarinatus, assembly GCF_038502225.1. Lineage (NCBI taxonomy): Eukaryota > Metazoa > Arthropoda > Malacostraca > Decapoda > Parastacidae > Cherax > Cherax quadricarinatus. Next base: position 8,595,727 of record NC_091294.1, on the reverse strand, counting down.
TTCAAACCTCAGGTTTGGGTAAAGTTCTGGTACATGACATTTTGCTGGAGTAAATAAACCGATAATAGAAAGAGCACCGAGTAGCTGTATGTCAGTTATGAAAAATGTAAAGAGCGACTGAGGTCTTCCAATGATGAAAAATTTTGCCAGAGAGAAAATTGGATATTTTGTGGTTCTGTGATAATTCATGACCTCGGGCACCCACACTGAGGTCATGTAACATTTGTACGAACATTTCCTATCAGAAATATCATCGTGAAACAATGTTACAATCGGAGTGACTCGTGGGCAAATGTGGTTCACACTCGACTTGAGGGATTAACGATTTGGTGGCAACAGAGAGTAGATACCATTTTCGCTGCTATCGAGTATTCATGCGTACATTACCAACCTTAATGCTTGACGAAATGAGTGACTGTTGTTAGGCATTATGTAGGTGGTTTGAAAATGACTGTGAAGCCGTTATACACTCTTGACCAACTTCATGCATATTTGATTGAAACACAGATGATGAAGTTTACAGCATTAAGAGACTGAAACAGAAGCTACAGGACCACTATGGTGGTCATGTCTATTTTACCGAAATCATTGGATAGAATAAGGTTGTCAGTTTTCGAAAAACGGAAGATTTCATTATTAGTGACAAGCGGTAATGAGAAAGGAAAAAATTCAACACAAGCAGATAGGATTGTAAACACTGCTGCTAAGATTATACGAGAAGAGATTAGAGAAGCAAAATACACATACAGGAGTGTCCATTAGTCGATGGCATCAAAGATCTAGATAAAAGAAGACAGTACTTCTTCGTAAGTTTGTAAAAACATTGAAACCAGGTCATGCTGGTTTACAAGACGTGAAGCCAAAGACAGTAATGGTACCGATTCTCTGTGGTTTAGGAACAGAGGGTTACCATGTTTATGGATCACTAGGGTTCAGAGATGACTTTTTCTCGGCTTGATTTTTCAGTTTCAGTTAACAAGGTTTGTTTAAAGGGTTACCAATCATCCCATACACTGGACCCTCAACCTCAGCTCTTTCAGCAATAGTATTTTACCCAGTAAACTAACTTTGTAGTTCCCGTACATAAAACAGTCATCCGTGTTTTACTGAAGTTCCGTTTCGCGTGCAGCAAGGCTTCTCATTATGACCAGATGATCTTACAGCAAACTGGCCAGTCTTCACGCAGAATGTGTTAAGAGGAAACAATGGAAAAACTGTCATTAAGTCTGATATACTCATCCTGTCAATCACAGATCTCAATTCAAATGAGATGTGTGTATATTCAATTTTACTGCACACAGAAGAACAGGAAAGAATCCTTTATTTGCCAGCTGCGTGTGACATTTGATCAATCATTGTGGACAAAAACAGTGGAAAAATTAACCTCTAAAAATACAGTAAAGATTGTAGCTTAGATGAATTCCAACTTTTAACGAGTGCTTGAGGAGATCAGGGACAGAAGAAGCACTGGAAGAAGAATATTAGTCATATGCTGTTATTTATATGATGAGCGGGAATGCCATTACCAGTACTCTCAGAGAACTGTCTGATAGAGGAGGCTCTTGCAACAAAATTATTTGCCACTGTGATTTCCCAAGACTCCTCTGAGTCAGTACCAATAAGGACATACACAGAGATTCTGAGACAGTTATTGAAGTAACTTTAGAACAATTCTATCGATGTACAAGATTCACATGTGCTGAATAAAGAACAACTGAAGCAACTTTTGAATAACATCCCTCCAGATGCCACTGCTGAATCATCAGTGTTTGTTTCACTGAGGATACAATGTTTACAGTAGATGAGTGAGATGAACGGGTTCATCAGTTATGAGAGACTAGAACTCCGGGAAGATCATGTGGTTACTACAAGCTATGCCGAAAGTGCTCGTGTCTGTCTTCAAGAGATTAGGAAACTGCATTGTTTGCACTCATGGCTGTATAAGACGCTTGTCCAGGAAGACTGTCATACAATACCAATGAGTGAGACATTCTGGAGTGAACTTCGGACTAACTTTGTGATTGGACAGGTCATGTTGAGGTCTTTGGAAAGTCTTGGGGATACCTCACCAGAGGTAGAGGCATGAGAGAAAGTATTCAGGGTACGTGAGATTGGAAGGAGGTTAAATGGATCCCTTCAACCCATCTTGATGAAGTGCCATCCAAAGCCCTAAAATTTGTGCTGCGTAAGTGCAAGAAGACAGGAATGACTGCATGTGGCACACAAATCAGTGTTCCGTTAACAGAAAAAAATTTAAATGTGTGACTGTACGTGAAGGTTGTCGAAACCCGTAATAGCGCTCAAGGTATCATGGTCATCAATGATGACACTCATGTTATGGAGACATGAAAACTTAAAACTTCCTTATCTTAAATCCCCGTATAAAAGATTTACCCAAATTGAAATGATGATTCAGAGCTTAATTCTATATGACTTGATATTAAAATCATGTTTGGAGGATTTTTTTCCTGGTTCGACCGTTCGACCTGACCCTAGTGTGTTCCCTTCACTTCTGCCCCTAGTGTGTTCCTCTGGTTTCTGTCCCTCATGTATTCCCCTCATTCCTGCCACCTAGTGTGTTTCCTCATGCTACCTCCGTAGTGAGTTCCCCTCACTCCTGACCCTAGTGTGTTCCCTCACTCCTGTCCCCAGTGTATTCCCCTCACTCCTGACCCTAGTGTCCTCCCTCATTCCTGACCCTAGAATGTTTCTTCACTCCTGACCCTAGTGTGTTCCCTCACTCCTGACCCTAATGTGTTCCCATTATTAACAACTAGTGTCCCCCCTCACCCTACCACTAATGTTTCCCTCACTCCACTAGTGTTTCCCTTAATACTTCGCTAGTGTTCCCGTAACTCCACCACTAGTGTTCCCCCTCGCCCTACCACTAGTGCTCCCCCTCACTCCACCACTATTGTTCCCCTCACTTCACCACTAGCGCTCCCCCTCACCCTACCACTAGTGTTCCTCACACTCCACCTCTAGTGTTCCCCTCACTCAACCACTAACGTTCCCCTCACTCCATCTCTAGTGTTCCCTCACTCCTTCACTAGTGTTTCCCTTACTCCCCCACTAGTGTTCACATCACACCACCTCTAATGTTCCTCTCACTCCACCACTAGTCTTCCCCTCACTCCACCACTAGTCTTCCCCTCACTCCACCTCTAGTGTTTCCCTCACTCCCCCACTAGTGTTCCCCTCACTCCACAACAAGTGTTCCGCTCACTCCACCTCTTGTTTTCCTCTCACTCCACCACTAGCGCGTCCTCGCTCCACCACTAGTGTTCCCTTCACTCCACCATTAGTGTTTCCTCACTCCACCACTAGTGTTCCTCTCACTCCACCACTAGTCTTCGAATCACTTCACCACTAGTGATTCCTCACTCCACCACTAGTGTTCCCCTCACTCCACCTGTAGTGTTCCCCCCTCACTCCACCACTAGTGTTCCCTGTCACTCCACTACTAGTGTTCCCCTCACTGCACCACTAGTGTTTCCCCTGACTCCACCAGTTGTGCTCCCCTCACTTCTCCCCTCACTCACCCTCCTTATAATTTCATTCGAGTGTTTGATTTCCATTTGTCTCCCCTCATGCAGGTGCTTCATCGGTTCCTTCTGTATGTTTGAGATATACAACTAGAAGACAAATATACATTTAGAAGATATAAATATACTAAAGGTATATCACTATATGCAAAGGATACAAACAGGGCTCTCAGGATATACTATACGAGGGGCTAAACCAGTATATACAGAGGTATACCACTATATACAGAAGATTCGAACAGGGATCCCAGGATATACGAGAGTTATACCAGTATATACAGAGGTATACCAATATATAAAGAAGATTCAAACAGGGATCCCAGGGCATACAAGAGTATACCAATATATACAGAAGTTTTAAACAGGAACTCCGGGGTATACGAGAGGTATACCAGTACATACTGAGCATACAAACAGGGTTTCCAGAATATACGAGAGGTATACCATTATATACAGAGGATGCAAACAAGGATCGTAGGATATACGAGAGGTATACCAGTATATACAGAGGCTACAAACAGGGATCCCAAGATATACTAGAGGTATACCGAGATATACGAGAGATATACCAGGATATAAGAAAGGAATACTAGTATATATGAGATACAAACATGGCTCCCATGACATATTATGAAAAAAACTCTAAGCAATAAATCTAATTTGGAAGTTTAGAGTCAGATTAAGAGATTAGAATATCAAAATTTTACACTGTGGTTATAATATATTATTATGTGATTTTGTGGATGTGAATTGTAATAAGTGCCGTCGTTCTTTTACTTACAAAAACAGCAGAAGCCAGAGAGAGTGCACTGTGCTCAACCAGCAGGCAGGCAAGTCTGTCAGTGCTTACTGCAAGTGAACCACGTTGCTTCAGCTTTGGCAGGCTTGCCTATGATTGGTTAATGAACCAAGGTACTGATATAACGACGGGTTCCCTATTGATCGTTAAACCCTTAGCCCCCGGTTCGCTGGTTGAGAGGCAGCCTATGTGGGAGTGAGACATACGTCAAATAAATTGTAATGTACTCTTTGCATGCCACACCCACTATCGCTGAAAGTTTGAAACCAATAAGAAGAAGCATTTTCCAGTCATTGCTTGAAATTCAGTCGTGTTAATAAATAGGCAAATTTTTATCTTCATGCAGGTATATCTTATGGAGTCGTTCCAGTCTGTAAATACTTGTAACTTTAATTTTTAAAGAGTGGATGGATTAACCAACGGAAGGAATCGGTCAGGTGACCAATAGTTCCAGTGACGGATCATCATGTGGCTAAAATCCACGTCAGGTAACACCTGTCCTGTTTCCTGACAAATATTATCTAACCGTAGTTCCAGTTTATAAGACGCATCAGCCATGAAAGTGTGAAGCCGTCCAGGCGTGCCATGCTCTAGTTATTGTCCACGAAATATTATCACAACATTTTAAAAATAGTATAATCGTCAGCTTGGCGCCCACACACACAACTAACAATATAAATATCCATTAAGTAAGACACACCAGTGCTCAATACTTCAAGTCGATCAGATAAGTCTTTTTAAAGTTACTGAACAAAAAGATCAGAAATGACATATTTAAAATTGAAACTGAGAGCAATGTTTGTATTTACCTTTCCAGATGTTCAGAACATCAGGGATGTACAATACAGCAGTGATGTACAATACAGCAGTGATGTACAATACAGCAGTGATGTACAATACAGCAGTGATGTACAATACACCAGTGATGTACAATACACCAGTGATGTACAATACAGCAGTGATGTACAATACATCAGTGATGTACAATACATCAGTGATGTACAATACATCAGTAATGTACAATACATCAGTGATGTACAATACATCAGTGATGTACAATACATCAGTGATGTACAATACACCAGTGATGTACAATACATCAGTGATGTACAATACATCAGTAATGTACAATACATCAGTGATGTACAATACATCAGTGATGTACAATACACCAGTGATGTACAATACAGCAGTGATGTACAATACACCAGTGATGTACAATACATCAGTGATGTACAATACATCAGTGATGTACAATACACCAGTGATGTACAATACATCAGTGATGTACAATACATCAGTAATGTACAATACATCAGTGATGTACAATACATCAGTGATGTACAATACACGAGTGATGTACAATACAGCAGTGATGTACAATACATCAGTGATGTACAATACAGCAGTGATGTACAATACATCAGTGATGTACAATACAGCAGTGATGTACAATACTTCAGTGATGTACAATACATCAGTGATGTACAATACAGCAGTGATGTACAATACATCAGTGATGTACAATACATCAGTGATGTACAATACATCAGTGATGTACAATACATCAGTGATGTACAATACATCAGTGATGTACAATACATCAGTGATGTACAATACATCAGTAATGTACAATACATCAGTGATGTACAATACATCAGTGATGTACAATACATCAGTGATGTACAATACATCAGTAATGTACAATACATCAGTGATGTACAATACATCAGTGATGTACAATACATCAGTGATGTACAATACATCAGTGATGTACAATACAGCAGTGATGTACAATACATCAGTGATGTACAATACATCAGTGATGTACAATACATCAGTGATGTACAATACATCAGTAATGTACAATACATCAGTGATGTTCAATACATCAGTGATGTACAATACATCAGTGATGTACAATACATCAGTAATGTACAATACATCAGTGATGTACAATACATCAGTGATGTACAATACATCAGTGATGTACAATACACCAGTGATGTACAATACACCAGTGATGTACAATACAGCAGTGATGTACAATACAGCAGTGATGTACAATACATCAGTGATGTACAATACATCAGTGATGTACAATACATCAGTGATGTACAATACATCAGTAATGTACAATACATCAGTGATGTACAATACATCAGTAATGTACAATACATCAGTGATGTACAATACATCAGTGATGTACAATACATCAGTGATGTACAATACATCAGTAATGTACAATACATCAGTGATGTACAATACATCAGTGATGTACAATACATCAGTGATGTACAATACAGCAGTGATGTACAATACAGCAGTGATGTACAATACAGCAGTGATGTACAATACACCAGTGATGTACAATACAGCAGTGATGTACAATACATCAGTGATGTACAATACAGCAGTGATGTACAATACACCAGTGATGTACAATACAGCAGTGATGTACAATACAGCAGTGATGTACAATACAGCAGTGATGTACAATACACCAGTGATGTACAATACAGCAGTGATGTACAATACAGCAGTGATGTACAATACATCAGTGATGTACAATACATCAGTGATGTACAATACAGCAGTGATGTACAATACTCCAGTGATGTACAATACACCAGTGATGTACAATACATCAGTGATGTACAATACATCAGTGATGTACAATACAGCAGTGATGTACAATACAGCAGTGATGTACAATACACCAGTGATGTACAATACAGCAGTGATGTACAATACACCAGTGATGTACAATACAGCAGTGATGTACAATACACCAGTGATGTACAATACAGCAGTGATGTACAATACATCAGTGATGTACAATACAGCAGTGATGTACAATACACCAGTGATGTACAATACAGCAGTGATGTAAATGGTTCAGAAATCCCACAAGTTGCAGACTGAGATACTTTTGCAACATTTTAGAATCTTTGCTGCAAAAGAGTCTCAGTTCTCAACAGAACATCAGTGTTGAAAATTTGAAGCCCATCGAATCAGGCGTTCTCAAGTTGCGTCAGCAAACCTTGACGCAAGACAACTTTGACAAACACTTAGAGATACTCCTCCAGGTATACCTTTGGGATACCTGTAGTTACTTCCGGGTATCTGATAACTCTACCCTGTCTGTTCCAAAGAGTATTTTTATATCGCGACAATATCCCCTCACTGACTGCTTGACGGTACCTGAGACCAGGTTACTCGTGCTGCACCTGTGATCGGTGAGTTGCACATGTGTGTCCGGGTTGAATCTCAGCTCCTGGCACCTCCTATTAAACTGCAATCGCTCGCATTATTTCAAAAGACCTAGTGGATCCTATCGTACCTACCCCTGAAGCAATATATGATGTCTGACTATCGCTTCATACAATGTGTTGCAATGATTAGGAATTATACAGAAAAATAGACCAGTTTAATATACAAAGTTCTTTTTTTTTTATCTCTGAATGTGTGGAGGCTGCACTCAGGAGGGAGGGAAGGAGGGAGGGAAGGAGGGAGGGAGGGAGGGAGGGAGGGAAGGAGGGAGGGAAGGAGGGAGGGAGGGAGGGAGGGAGGGAGGGAGGGAGGGAAGGAGGGAGGGAAGGAGGGAGGGAGGGAGGGAAGGAGGGAGGGAGGGAGGGAAGGAAAGAGGGAGGGAGGGAAGGAGGGACGGAGGGAGTGAGGGAGGGAGGGAGGGAGGGAGGGAAGGAGGGAGGGAGGGAGGGAGGGAGGGAAGGAGGGAGGGAAGGAGGGAGGGAGGGAGGGAAGGAGGGAGGGAGGGAGGGAAGGAAAGAGGGAGGGAGGGAAGGAGGGAGGGAGGGAGTGAGGGAGGGAGGGAGGGAGGGAGGGAAGGAGGGATGGAGGGAGGGAGGGAGTGAGGGAGGGAAGGAGGGAGGGAGGGAGTGAGGGAGGGAGGGTGGGAGGGAGGGAAGGAGGGAAGGAGGGAGGGAGGGAGGGAGGGAAGGAGGGAGGGAAGGAGGGAGGGAGGGAGGGAGGAACGGAGGAAGGGAGGGAGGGAGGGAGGGAGGGAAGGAGGGAGGGAGGGAAAGAGGGAAGGAGGTAGGGAGGGAAGGAACGATGGAGGGAGGGAGGGAAGAAGGGAACGAGGGAAGGAGGCAGGGAGGGAAAGAGGGAGGGAGGGAAGGAGGGAGGGAAGGAGAGAGGGAGGGAGGGAAGGAGGGAGGGAAGCAGGGAGGGAGGGAGGGAGGGAAGGAGGGAAGGAGGAAGGGAGGGAAGGAAGGATGGAGGGAGGGAGGGAAGAAGGGAACGAGGGAAGGAGGGAGGGAGGGAGGGATTGAGGGAAGGAGGGAGGGAAGGAGGGAGGGAGGGAGAGAAGGAAGGAGGGAGGGAGGGAGAGAAGGAAGGAGGGAGGGAGGGAGAGAAGGAAGGAGAGAGAGAGGGAGGGAGAGAAGGAGGGAAGGAGGGAAAGAGGGAGGGAAGGAGGGAAAGAGGGAGGGAAGGAGGGAGGGAAGGAGGGAGGGAGGGAGGGAGGGAAAGAGGGAGGGAAGGAGGGAGGGAAGGAGGGAGGGAGGGGAGGGAAGGGAAGGAGGGAGGGAGGGAGGGAAGGA
>NC_091294.1:8569318-8584318 GCF_038502225.1 Cherax quadricarinatus | reverse complement strand
GGGAGGGAGGGAGGGTGGGAAGGAGGGAGGGAGGAAGGGAGGGAGGGAGGGAGGGAGGGAGGGAGGAAGGAAGGGAGGGAGGGAGGGACAAAGTCGTACACAAAGACTGAGAGAACAGTGAATGAAGAGGAGACCAAGATAAGGGAAGGGGGAGGCGACACAAGACAGAGTAAGGGAGACTAAGGGAAGGGGGAGGCGACACAAGACAGAGTAAGGGAGACTAAGGGAAGGGGGAGGCGACACAAGACAGAGTAAGGGGAGACTAAGGGAAGGGGGAGGGGACACAAGACAGAGTAAGGGAGACTAAGGGAAGGGGGAGGGGACACAAGACAGAGTAAGGGAGACTAAGGGAAGGGGGAGGGGACACAAGACAGAGTAAGGGAGACTAAGGGAAGGGGGAGGCGACACAAGACAGAGTAAGGGGAGACTAAGGGAAGGGGGAGGCGACACAAGACAGAGTAAGGGGAGACTAAGGGAAGGGGGAGGCGACACAAGACAGAGTAAGGGAGACTAAGGGAAGGGGGAGGCGACACAAGACAGAGTAAGGGGAGACTAAGGGAAGGGGGAGGGGACACAAGACAGAGTAAGGGAGACTAAGGGAAGGGGGAGGGGACACAAGACAGAGTAAGGGGAGACTAAGGGAAGGGGGAGGGGACACAAGACAGAGTAAGGGAGACTAAGGGAAGGGGGAGGGGACACAAGACAGAGTAAGGGAGACTAAGGGAAGGGGGAGGCGACACAAGACAGAGTAAGGGGAGACTAAGGGAAGGGGGAGGCGACACAAGACAGAGTAAGGGGAGACTAAGGTAAGGGGGAGGGGACACAAGACAGAGTAAGGGGAGACTAAGGGAAGGGGGAGGGGACGCAACACAGAGTAAGGGAAGACTAACGGAAGGGGGAAGGGATAGAAGACAGGGTAAGGGGAGACTAAGGGAAGGGGGAGGGGCACAAGACAGAGTAAGGGAAGATTAAAGGAAGGGGGAGGGGATGCAAGACAGGATAAGGGGAGACTAAGGGAAGGAGGAGGGGACACAAGACAGAGTCAGGGGAGACTAAGGGAAGGGGGAGGGGACACAAGAAATAGTAAGGGGAGACTAAGGGAATGGGGAAGGGACACAAGACAGAGTAAGGGGAGACTAAGGGAAAGGGGAGGGGACACAAGACAGAGTAAGGGGAGACTAAGAACATAAGAACATAAGAAAAGGAGGAACACTGCAGGAGGCCTGCTGGCCCATACTAGGCAGGTCCTTTACAATTCATCCCACTAACAAAACATTTGCCCAACCCAATTTTCAATGCCACCCAAGAAATAAGCTCTGATGTGAAAGTCCCACTCAAATCCAACCCCTCCCACTCATGTACTTATCCAACCTAGATTTGAAACTACCCAAAGTCCCAGCCTCAATAACCCAACTAGGTAGACTGTTCCACTCATCAACTACCCTATTTCCAAACCAATACTTTCCTATGTCCTTTCTAAATCTAAACTTACCTAATTTAAATCCATTACTGCGCGTTCTCTCTTGGAGAGACATCCTCAAGACCTTATTAATATCCCCTTTATTTATACCTATCTTCCACTTATACACTTCGATCAGGTCTCCCCTCATTCTTCGTCTAACAAGTGAATGTAACTTAAGAGTCTTCAATCTTTCTTCATAAGGAAGATTTCTGATGCTATGTATTAATTTAGTCATCCTACGCTGAATGTTTTCTAACGAATTTATGTCCATTTTGTAATACGGAGACCAGAACTGAGCTGCATAATCTAGGTGAGGCCTTACTAATGATGTATAAAGCTGCAGTATGACCTCTGGACTTCTGTTGCTTACACTTCTTGATATAAATCCCAGTAATCTATTTGCCTTATTACGTACGCTTAGGCATTGCTGTCTTGGTTTAAGGTTGCTGCTCACCATAACCCCCAAGTCCTTTTCGCAATCTGTATGGCTAAGTTCTACATCATTTAATTTATAAGTACTAGTGTTATGGGCACTCCCAAGCCTCAGAACCTTGCATTTATCTACATTGAACTGCATCTGCCACTTTTCTGACCAAGAATAGAGTTTGTTTAAATCCTCCTGAAGTTCCCTAACATCTACGTTTGAATCAATTATCCTACCTATCTTTGTGTCATCGGCGAATTTGCTCATATCACTAGTAATTCCCTCATCAAGATCATTGATATATATTATAAACAACAACGGGCCCAAGACTGATCCCTGTGGAACGCCACTTGTTACAGATCCCCACTCGGATTTAACCCCATTTATGGACACTCTCTGCTTCCTGTCAGTGAGCCATGACTCGATCCACGAGAGCACTTTTCCCCCAATGCCATGAGCTGCCACTTTCTTTAACAGTCTATGGTGCGGAACTCTATCAAAAGCCTTACTAAAATCTAAGTAAATAATATCAAATTCTTTATTGTGGTCAACAGCCTCAAAAGCTTTACTGAAGAAAGTTAATAAATTAGTTAGACAAGACCGGCCTCTTGTGAATCCATGCTGAGTATCATTAATCAAGCTATGCTTATCGAGATGGCTTCTTATAATCTCAGCTATAATTGACTCTAGTAATTTGCCTACAATTGAGGTCAGGCTTATTGGGCGGTAATTTGACGGTAACGACTTGTCCCCTGTTTTAAAAATAGGAGTTACATTAGCCATCTTCCACATATCAGACACTACACCTGTTTGAAGGGAAGGGGACACAAGACAGAGTAAGGGGATACTAAGGGAAGGGGGAGGGGACAGAAGGCAGAGTAAGGGGAGACTAAGGGAAGGGGGAGGGGACACAAGACAGAGTCAAGGGAGACTAAGGGAAGGGGGAGGGGACACAAGACAGAGTAAGGGGAGACTAAGGGAAGGGGGAGGGGACACAAAACAGAGTAAGGGGAGACTAAATGAAGGGGGAGGGGACACAAGACATAGTCAGGGGAGACTAAGGGAAAGGGGAGGGGACACAAGACAGAGTAAGGGGAGACTAAGGGAAGGGGGAGGGGACACAAGACAGAGTAAGGGGATACTAAGGGAAAGGGGAGGGGACACAAGACAGAGTAAGGGGAGACTAAGGGAAGGGGACACAAGACAGAGTAAGGGGAGACTAAGGGAAGGGGGAGGGGACACAAGGCAGAGTAAGGGGAGACTAAGGGAAGGGGGAGGGGACACAAGACAGAGTCAAGGGAGACTAAGGGAAGGGGGAGGGGACACAAGACAGAGTAAGGGGAGACTAAGGGAAGGGGGAGGGGACACAAAACAGAGTAAGGGGAGACTAAATGAAGGGGGAGGGGACACAAGACATAGTCAGGGGAGACTAAGGGAAAGGGGAGGGGACACAAGACAGAGTAAGGGGAGACTAAGGGAAGGGGGAGGGGACACAAGACAGAGTAAGGGGAGACTAAGGGAATGGGGAGGGGACACAAGACAGAGTAAGTGGAAACTAAGGGAAGGGGGAGGGAACACAAGACAGAGTAAGGGGAGACTAAGGGAAGGGGGAGGGGACACAAGACAGAGTAAGGGGAGACTAAGGGAAGGGGGATGGGACACAAGAAAGAGTAAGGGGAGACTAAGGGAATGGGGTGGGGACACAAGACAGAGTAAAGGGAAACTAAGGGAAGGGGGAGGGGACACAAGACAGAGTCAGGGGAGACTAAGGGAAGGGGGAGGGGACACAAGACAGAGTCAGGGGAGACTAAGGGAAGGGGGAGGGGACACAAGACAGAGTAAGGGGAGACTAAGGGAAGGGGGAGGGGACACAAGACAGAGTAAGGGGAGACTAAGGGAAGGGGGAGGGGACACAAGACAGAGTCAGGGGAGACTAAGGGAAGGGGGAGGGGACACAAGACAGAGTAAGGGGAGACTAAGGGAAGGGGGAGGGGACACAAGACAGAGTAAGGGGAGACTAAGGGAAGGGGGAGGGGACACAAGACAGAGTCAGGGGAGACTAAGGGAAGGGGGAGGGGACACAAGACAGAGTAAGGGGAGACTAAGGGAAGGGGGAGGGGACACAAGACAGAGTCAGGGGAGACTAAGGGAAGGGGGAGGGGACACAAGACAGAGTAAGGGGAGACTAAGGGAAGGGGGAGGGGACGCAAGACAGAGTCAGGGGAGACTAAGGGAAGGGGGAGGGGACACAAGACAGAGTAAGGGGAGACTAAGGGAAGGGGGAGGGGACACAAGACAGAGTAAGGGGAGACTAAGGGAAGGGGGAGGGGACACAAGACAGAGTAAGGGGAGACTAAGGGAAGGGGGATGGGACACAATACAGAGTAAGGGGAGACTAAGGGAAGGGGGAGGGGACACAAGACAGAGTAAGGGGAGACTAAGGGAAGGGGGAGGGGACACAAGACAGAGTAAGGGGAGACTAAGGGAAGGGGGAGGGGACGCAAGACAGAGTAAGGGGAGACTAAGGGAAGGGGGAGGGGACACAAGACAGAGTAAGGGGAGCCTAAGGGAAGGGAGAGGGGACACAAGACAGAGTAAGGGGAGACTAAGGGAAGGGGGAGGGGACGCAAGACAGAGTAAGGGGAGACTAAGGGAAGGGGGAGGGGACACAAGACAGAGTAAGGGGAGACTAAGGGAAGGGGGAGGGGACACAAGACAGAGTAAGGGGAGACTAAGGGAAGGGGGAGGGGACGCAAGACAGAGTAAGGGGAGACTAAGGGAAGGGGACACAAGACAGAGTAAGGGGAGACTAAGGGAAGGATGAGGGGACACAAGACAGAGTAAATGGAGACTAAGGGAAGGGGGAGGGGACACAAGACAGAGTAAGGGGAGACAGAGTAAATATTTAAGTATGCAAGAACTAACAAAGAGAGAGACAGTGCGTGTTTGTTGTTATATGTGTCTGTGTGTCTGTGTCTGAGTTTGTTCCTATATGTAGCTTTGTGTCTGTGTCTTTCGCTGTATGTGTCAGTATATGTGTCTTTCTCTTTTGCAATATGTGCTTGTCTGTTGTTATTGGTGTTTGTGTCTGTTGTTACATGTATCTGTGTCTATGTGTCTGTGTCTGTCGTTAGATATATCTATGTCTTCTATTGTATGTGTTTATATCTGTTGTTATACAGTATGCGTCAGCATGTGTCTGTGTCTGTCTCTATGTGTCTGTGTCTGTTGTTACATGCATCTATGTTTTCTGTTACATGTGTTTTTGCCTGTTGCTATACAGTATGTGTCAACATGTGTCTCTGTTTCTATGTGTCTGTGTCCGTTATTATAGCTACGTGTCCGTTAGTTTACAGTGTGTCTCAGCATGTGTCTGTATCTGTTGTTATTTGTGTCTATGTCTGTTGTTACATTATATCTTCAATATGTCTCTGTGCCTGTTAAATGTCTCTATGTCTGTTGATACACGTGTTTGTGTTTGTTATGTATGTCTGTTGTTACATTTGTCAGCGAATGTATCTGTGACTGTTCACCACGTGTTTACGTGTCTCTTACTATATGTGTCTGTGTCTGTCCGTTGATATACATATGTGTCTATGCTTGCTGGAATGTGTATTTGTTCCTACTGCTAAATTGTGATGGAAATGGACTGCTGAAGCTGCCATCTCAGGTTCCTGGGTTGTGACAGATTCATGTTTCAGTTTTAAAGCTGTTTGGACAGATATGTGGGGGACATGTCGGTAGTGATAATCTCCTGGATTCCGTGTCTTGTTCGACCCGTGATACTGGATTACCTTTTCCGTCCGTGTGAGATCCCTGGACACCAGCAGCCAAGTGTAGACTCTTCCTATGGGAACGTACGTTCCTATCTGTGGGTAAGCCTTGACGAGGGGTGAGGAGAGTGACATAGAATCAGTCAGGGGGAATCAGTGAGTCCTGGGGTGAGGGGAGACAGTATTGGCCCAGAGCTGGAGGACGAGGGACTGTGGGCTAGACAAGCTGGCTGGTTTGTCTTGCCTTGTTGAGAGAATGTTGTTGTTATTCTGTATCGTTCCCGCTGTCTAGCAATATCTCTCGTTTTCATCATTTTATACACATAAAACTTTCCTAATTATAATATTCCGGTATTAAGGTAATATGATACGTTTGTTACTTGGTAAAGGCCACTGTGTGGCGAATCGTAGTCAGTAAAGGGTCGCATTATACTGCTTCTGTGTTTATTTCTCCATTATTTTCTTATTTCTCCTATACATGTACTCCCTAATTCTTCGTACTTGATATATCCTGCATATTTACCCTAACTTATAAATCCACTGAGCTGCTCCTATAAGTATGGTAACCATTACAGGGTAATAAGGAGAGGGTTAGATTAGGTTAGGTTAGGTTAGGTTAGGTTAGGTTAGGTTTGGTTTGGTTAGGTTAGGTTAGATTTGGTTAGGTTAGGTTAGGTTAGGTTAGGTTAGGTTAGGTTAGGTTAGGTTAGGTTAGGTTTGGTTAGGTTAGGTTAGGTTAGGTTAGATTAGGTTAGGCTTGGTTAGGTTAGGTTAGGTTAGGTTAGGCTAGGTTTGGTTAGTTTAGGTTAGGTTAGGTTTGTTTAGGTTAGGTTAGGTTAGGTTAGGTTTGGTTAGGTTTGGTTAGGTTAGGTTAGGTTAGGTTAGGTTAGGTTAGGTTTGGTTAGGTTAGGTTAGGTAAGGTTAGGTTAGGTTAGGTTAGGTTAGATTAGGTTTGGTTAGGTTTGGTTAGGTTAGGTTAGGTAAGGTTAGGTTTGGTTAGGTTAGGTTTGGTTAGGTTAGGTTAGGTTTGGTTAGGTTAGGTTAGGTTAGGTTAGGTTAGGTTAGGTTAGGTTAGGTTTGATTAGGTTAGGTTAGGTTAGGTTAGGTTAGTTTAGGTTAGGTTAGGTTAGGTTAGGTTTGGTTAGGTTTGGTTAGGTTAGGTTAGGTTAGGTTAGGTTAGGTTAGGTTAGGTTAGGTTTGGTTAGATTAGGTTAGGTTAGGTTAGGTTAGGTTAGGTTAGGTTAGTTTAGGTTAGTTTAGCCTTCGTTTATTTAATGTAAATGAACCTTTAATTCACCGACAATAAATAACTTAAAGAAGTTGCTGACGTCTGGCAGCGCAGGTTATCGGTTGATTCGTCGTAGCGATTGGTATCCTGACGTTATTGTTAGTGTTAGAGGACGCAGTTGTTTCTTAGTGTTAGTGTTAGAAGATGCTGTTGTTTGCTAGTATTAGTGTTAGAGGACACTGTTGTTTGTTAGTGTTAGTGTTAGAGGACGCTTTTTTTGTTAGTGTTAGAGGACGCTGTTGTTTGTTACTGTTAGAGGACGCTGCTTTTTGTTAGTGTTAATGTTAGAGGACGCTGTTGTTTGTTAGTGTTAGTGTCAGCATAATTGCTGATCCCGTACATGTCGTGTAGCATATCTGAGTATCATAGTTAATACAATCCATATGTTTTACATTGACGACCCCTTGCTAGAGTTAGCGGCTAGCATGTGACATCATATGATGCGACATGTGAGCGTCAGACGCTCTGCCTCCAGCTCCGTTATTGGATAGACCTACAGGCAATAAACAGGTTAGACTGGGCTCCCCTCTCACAACTACCAGCCGACGGATATTGTGTGTTGACCGCATGGCGGCCTAAACAGCCAGCTACCCTGACCAAGTACCCCAGCCTCTCTGCACGATTTCCTGGTCATTCTTTGTGTCTTAGTGTTTCATCTGCTTATTTACATTACTTCCGAGGGGTTGACCCGGGTTTGCAAAGCCAGCAAGCCAGTCTGTGGGGGGAGACAAGCTCTAAGCCACCCAGCCTGACCCAGTCCTAGCCTTGCCTGCTATGCCAGCTTTCCACCCTGCTGTGCTCCTCGTTACCAGTTCTCACCCTAGCCTGTGTGAAGGGTTTAAGCCAAGCCAGCCAACTAACCCAGGTGACTAACCCCCCAGTATTCAAGCAAGCCACGTGAGTTCCAGCTTTCACCATCGCTTTGTGCTCCCAGTTCCAAGCCATTCTGAGTGCTTATACCATCCCTGTGGGGTTGTGATGCATTTTAAGCCAGCCTGGCTTAGAATATTCTTGTACCTAGTGTGGATGTAAGCCATCAACTTAGAGACACTTGCGAGTGTTTGAGACACTTTCTCATTCTACAGTGATTTCTTAGTGACATTCAGAGACTTTTGATTAACCTCGGTGTTCATTACATGCTCTTCGCAATAATTTTTGAGTCCAGTATCTCCCTTGTTTACTTTCGTGCTTTATTTTTTGTATCTATGTTGTATTGTGTTCCTTTTTTTTATACTTGAAGTAAGTACTTTTTTCGTTTTCCCCTCTTGTATGAAATATATAAGCAGTATAAACTTGTGTTTACACTTCACAATTATCTTATATTCACAGTAATGTGCTCCTTGCTTAGTAATTCATGCAGTGAAGTATTTCAGTAACTTGTTTACCTTCTGCTCTGCAACACAACTCAGTGTTGTCTCATTTATTTTTTTCTCAGCATTTCCTTGTGTGTGTTTTTGCTGATTTTGTATTAATTCATTTCCCATTTTTCCCCAGTGCATTTTATTCCCATTTTACTGTGTGTTGAACATTCTTTTGTGTTAATTCTTGTTATTTAGCCAATGCATTTTCCAGTAGCGTACCCAAGGGATCAGGCACTAGTAAGACTGTCACTCCTATCTGGAATCCAGCCACAATATCTTGCATCCAGGATAGTGGACAGTTACCTTGGGTTTCAGAGGAACCTCAGACAACTCTGGGTGCTGAGACTACTATCCCTGCTGTGACGACTTGTTCAAGTAGTCGTTCCTCCCAGAAGACGCTTTGCGAAGAACGTTACCTTCAGTGAGTTATGCCATCTCTTGCTGATGTCACAACCTATTGCAGAAAGACGTTTCTGTGGCTAGTGAGCATGGTCACTTGAGTGTTGTTGTTGTTCCTTGTGTTCCAAATGGTGATACTATCCTAGCTGACAGTAATCCTTGCAATGTAAAAAGTTATTTCTCGAGTAACCTTCACATGTTGTTAACATTTGTAAGTGCAGTCTCTTTATACTTGATACCTCGTGTCACCGTGTTCAACTCAGAAGGAATACCAGTAATGTAGGCCGTGCTCATTTTTTTTCCCCTGTGCTTGCAGTGAGAGATAGTAGATCCGTTCTCCCTTGCTCATATTGCCTGTTATAGAATTACTTTTTTCAGCCGCTAGAGTCATCCACTCCACCGAGTTTGTACATTCTTCCAGTAAGAAAGAACAGATCCCCTGTGTGTTTTGTTACTAGCTGATCAGTTTAAAAAAAAAATAGTTTTTTTTCCAGAGTGTAATGAATTCCATGGATGTGCACCCAGTGTTTTTATATATATATATATAAAAAAAGAGCCTGTATTACGGTCAGAGCAGTGCTGCCCTCTGAGTCACATGTCACACCTTAGGAAATGCTACTGTCAGTCATTGTTTGCAGATGTGAGGGTGCAACAACGTTAGTAAACGAGTGGTCAACTGATGTTCAGCCCTGCGGACAACCTGTATATAGAAGATTTTAGTTCCAGTGCTGACGTCTCCGGACTCTTTCCTTGATGAAACAGCGCCGGCAAACCAGTTTTCTCTTCCCCTGGATGGGAGAGTTTTTTTTTTGCCTATTGCATTTTTATGTCCATTTTTGATTTACTAGTGAGCAAAAGCCAGTCCCTCTCTGGGGTAGCTAGTGTAATTCCTTTATACCTACAGGCCCACCAGTATTGTCGTGTCGGGACGACCGAGGTGCGTGGCTGAGCAAATGTAGAGAGCCTGTACTGTCAGAACACACAGCCTAGCCGTCTGCTCTGACTAGCTCATATTTCGCGGCATTTAGGTGCTGCCCTCTGTAGGCTCACCCAGGTCAGTGGGAGGCTGAGCCCATTTGCTCTCACTCCTAGGCCGACCCACTTGATAGACAGAAGTGCTCCCCCTCCACGGACTGGCTTTGCAGTCACTCCCTCACACTGCCCGTTGTGTACTCACTCCTATCCAATTAAAGCCAAACTAGTCACAGGTGCCCACTCTGACACCTCGCCACGTACCATGACTCGCTGCTGTCTTCCTGACAAGTATTCCCTGATCCATTGTAGTGCTTTCCGTGTTATCCCTGCTTGGTCCTCCAGTTTTTGCACTAATCTCTTGTGTGGAACTGTGTCAAACGCCTTCTTGCAGTCCAAGATTATGCAGTCCACCCACCCCTCTCTCTCTTGTCTTACTGCTGTCACCATGTCATAGAACTCCATTAGGTTTGTGACATAGGATTTCTCTTCCCTGAAACCATATTGGCTGCTGTTGATGAGATCATTCCTTTCTAGGTGTTCCACCGCTCTTCTTCTGATAATCTTCTCCATGATTTTGCATACTATACATGTCAGTGACACTGGTCTGTAGTTTAGTGCTTCATGTCTGTCTCCTTTTTTAAAGATTGGAACTACATTTGCTGTCTTCCATGCCTCAGGCTGTTTCGATAGATGTATTGAATATTGTTGTTAGGGGTACACATAGTGCCTCTGCTCCCTCTCTCAGGACCCATGGTTAGATGTTATCTGGCCCCATTGCCTTTGAGGTATCTAGCTCACTCAGAAGCCTCTTCACTTCTTCCTCGGTTGTGTGCACTGTGTCCAGCACCTGGTGGTGTGCCCCACTTCTCCGTCTTTCTGGAGCCCCTTCTGTCTCCTCTGTGAACACTTCTTTGAATCTCTTGTTGAGTCCCTCACATACTTCATGGTCATTTCTTGTTGTCTCTCCTCCTTCCTTCCTTAGCCTGATTACCTGGTCCTTGGCTGTTGTTTTCCTCCTGATGTGGTTGTATAACAGTTTCAGGTCAGATTTGGCTCTCGCTGCTATGTCTTTTTCATATTGTCTTCGGGCCTCCCTTCTTATCTGTGTATATTCGTTTTTGGCTCTATGACTGCTCTCCTTATTCTCCTGGGTCCTTTGCCTTCTATATTTCTTCCATTACCTAGCACACTTGGTTTTTGCCTCCCCGCACCTTTGAGTGAACCATGGGCTCATCCTGGCTTTTTCATTATTCCTGTTACCCTTGGGTACAAACCTCTCCTCAGCCTCCTTGCATATTGTTGCTACATATTCCATCATCTCATTAACTGGCTTCCCTGCCAGTTCTCTGTCCCACTGAACCCCGTTCAGGAAGTTCCTCATTCCCGTGTAGTCCCCTTTCTTGTAGTTTGGCTTCATTTATCCTGGCCTTCCTGCTTCTCCCTCCACTTGTAGCTCTACTGTGTATTCAAAGCTTAAAACCACATGATCGCTGGCCCCAAGGGGTCTTTCATATGTGATGTCCTCAATATCTGCACTAATCAAGGTGAATACTAAGTCCAGCTTTGCTGGTTCATCCTCTCCTCTCTCTCTTGTAGTGTCCCTTACGTGTTGGTACATGAAGTTTTCCAGTACCACCTCCATCATCTTAGCCCTCCATGTATCTTGGCCCCCATGTGGCTCCAGGTTCTCCCAATCGATCTCCTTGTGGTTAAAGTCACCCATGATCAGGAGCTTTGCCCTGCATGCATGAGCTCTTCTGGCCACTGCAGCCAGTGTGTCAACCATCGTTCTATTGCTCTCGTCGTACTCTTGCCTTGGCCTCCTGCTGTTCTGTGGTGGGTTATACATCACTGCTATTACCACCTTGGGACCTCCAGAGTGAAGCGTTCCCGCTATGTAATCACTTTCTTTACCGCTGTCTCCTCTCTCCAGCTCACCAAAATTCCATTGGTTTTTGATCAGCAATGCCACTCCTCCGCCCCCCCCTGTTCCCTCTGTCTTTCCTCAGGATCTGGTATCCCGTTGGAAAGATGGCATCTGTTATCATACCTGTAAGCTTGGTTTCTGTGAGAGCTACGATGTCCGGTGATGCCTCTTTGACTCTTTCATGCCACTCCTCCTACTTATTTGTTATTCCATCAGTGTTTGTGTACCATACCTTCAGTTTCCTTTCCAACACTGTGGTTTGGGGAGCCTTTGAGGGTGGGAGATCTGGTAGCATTCTGTGGGATCCTATAGCTCGGTGTTGGGTGGAAGCTGTGGGTATGGTTTGTAGTGT
This sequence comes from Cherax quadricarinatus, assembly GCF_038502225.1. NCBI lineage: Eukaryota > Metazoa > Arthropoda > Malacostraca > Decapoda > Parastacidae > Cherax > Cherax quadricarinatus. Next base: position 8,572,357 of record NC_091294.1, on the reverse strand, counting down.
GTGTTGGGATGGTATGATAGGTTGTGGGGTTCTGAGAATAGTTGTGTGTGTGCTTGCCCTTGCTGCTCTGTTCTGCTCTGACTGACCTCTGCTGGTTCCATCCTTGTCTCCTTTCCTAGCTCCTTTCGCTTTTTTGTCCTCTCCCTCAGCTGCTGTCGTTCTGTTTGTGTTCTGTCTCTGTCTAGGAACACCCTCTTGTACTCTTCCGAGTATTTCAACCGTGGATTCTCTTGGAGGATCCTGTTCTGCACTGTTTCAGTCCTGAGAATCAGCTTGATTGGTCGGTTTCTCCACTTCAAGTTCCCCTCTATTCTCTGAAAATTTACAATCTCGTCCATCTCTTCACCTATTTCCATGATGATTTTCTCAATCTCCTTTCTTTCTTCCTGCCGCCTTTCACCGTGTGTCCTTTCCACTCTCTTTCCTGAAGCCCATGGATAAACACTGATTTTGCCCTTTCCTACTCCCATTGTGACTCTGTGACTCTGGATCCTGCCTGGATGTGGTCATTTTCTCCCTCGATTTTTCCAGTGGCTCTTGATAGCATGGTTGTGCCTCAGCATTCGACCTATCACCCTCTCCATCTGCACCCAGCTGTTCTTCCCTTTCACTCCTTGGCCCTTCTTGGCAGGCTGATATGACCTTAGCATCATTCATATCTCCTTCCTTCCTGTTCGGCCTCTCAGCTTCATATGCTGTGTCTTCTCTGGTCACTCCCCCTGTAACTCGCTTCAGCCTATTTATCTCAACTTCTAGGACCCTTATCCTGGCTACTGCAGTTTCGACTTGTGCCTCTCAATTCTTTGTCTCCTTCTCGAACTTCTTTTCCAATTTCACAGAGAGCTCTTTCTCCATTTTTTCAGAAAGCTCTCCTAATTTTCTCTCCCACTCTTGTCCCAGTGTGTGCGTGTGTGTGTACACACCTAATTGTACTCACCTAATTGTGGTTTCAGGGGTCGAGACTCAGCTCCTGGCCCCGCATCTTCACCGACCGCTACTAGGTCCTCTCTCCCTCTGCTCCATGAGCTTTATCATACCTCGTCTTAAAACTTTGTATAGTTCCTGCCTCCACTACATCGCTTGCCAGACTATTCCACTTCCTAAGTACTCTATGACTGAAGAAATACTTCCTAACATCCTCTTGACTCATCTGAGTCTTCAGCTTCCAATTGTGACCCCTTGTTTCTGTGTCCCATCTCTGGAACATCCTGTCTCTGTCCACCTTGTCTGTTCCACACAGTATTTTGTATGTCGTTATCATGTCTCCCCTGACCCTCCTGCCCTCCAGTGTTGTCAGACCAATTTCCCTTAACCTTTCTTCATAGGACATTCCCCTTAGCTCTGGAACTAGCCTTGTTGCAAACCTTTGCACTTTCTCTAATTTCTTGACGTGTTTGACCAGGTGTGGGTTCCAAACTGGTGCTGCGTACTCCAGTATGGGCTTGATGTACACAGTGTATAAAGTCTTGAACGATTCCTTACTGAGGTACCGGAATGCTATTCTCAGGTTTGCCAATCGCCCATACGCTACAGGAGTTATGTGGTTAATGTGTGCTTCTGGCGATGTTCTCGGTATTATACTCACTCCTAGGTCTTTCTCCTTGAGTGAGGTTTGCAGCCTTTGGCCACCTAGCCTATACTCTGTCTGCAGTCTTCTTTGCCCTCCTCCGATCTTCATGACTTTGCATTTGGCGGGGTTAAATTCTAGGAGCCAGTTTCTGGACCACACATCCAGCCTGTCCAGGTCTCTTTGTAGACCTGTCTGGTCCGCGTCTGATTTAATTCTCCTTATTAACTTCACGTCATCTGCAAACAGGGACACTTCTTAGTCTATCCCTTCCGTCATGTCGTTCACAAATATGTGTGTGTGTTCTCACCTAGTTGTACTCACCTAGTTGAGGTTGCGGGGGTCGAGTCCGAGCTCCTGGCCCCACCTCTTCACTGATCGCTACTAGGTCACTCTCCCTGAGCCGTGAGCTTTATCATACCTCTGCTTAAAGCTATGTATGGATCATGCCTCCACTACATCGCTTCCCAAACTATTCCACTTACTGACTACTCTGTGGCTGAAGAAATACTTTCTAACATCCCTTTGATTCATTTGCGTCTTCAACTTCCAACTGTGTCCCCTTGTTACTGTGTCCAATCTCTGGAACATCCTGTCTTTGTCCACCTTGTCAATTCCTCTCAGTATTTTGTATGTCGTTATCATGTCCCCCCTATCTCTCCTGTCCTCCAGTGTCGTCAGGTTGATTTCCCTTAACCTCTCCTCGTAGGACATACCTCTTAGCTCTGGGACTAGTCTTGTTGCAAACCTTTGCACTTTCTCTAGTTTCTTTACGTGCTTGGCTAGGTGTGGGTTCCAAACTGGTGCCGCATACTCCAATATGGGCCTAACGTACACGGTGTACAGGGTCCTGAATGATTCCTTATTAAGATGTCGGAATGCTGTTCTGAGGTTTGTTAGGCGCCCATATGCTGCAGCAGTTATTTGGTTGATGTGCGCTTCAGGAGATGTGCCTGGTGTTATACTCACCCCAAGATCTTTTTCCTTGAGTGAGGTTTGTAGTCTCTGGCCCCCTAGACTGTACTCCGTCTGCGGTCTTCTTTGCCCTTCCCCAATCTTCATGACTTTGCACTTGGTGGGATTGAACTCCAGGAGCCAATTGCTGGACCAGGTCTGCAGCCTGTCCAGATCCCTTTGTAGTTCTGCCTGGTCTTCGATTGAGTGAATTCTTCTCATCAACTTCACGTCATCTGCAAACAGGGACACCTCAGAGTCTATTCCTTCCGTCATGTCGTTCACAAATACCAAATACCTTCAGTATTCTGTTACTCACAGTTTTTTTTTTTAAATAATCAATGATCATAATGTTTACTCCCGCATGTTTGTATACATTTCCTTGGCCTATCACTACGTAGAAAAAAAGTGTACTATTCCTCCGTCTTCAAACGTTCCTCAACGTAGAACTGCGGTCCATTGTTATCCCTGTTGCATCTCGTGACGTATATTGTTATCCCTGTTGCATCTGCTGACGT
>NC_091294.1:8551818-8564318 GCF_038502225.1 Cherax quadricarinatus | reverse complement strand
CAATCCCGATGTTATACTTTTGAACGAGACAGCTGCAAGAGTTGATCAACATATTAAATTACGTGGTTACTGTACTGTGGAGAAATCGAGAGGACCCTTTAGTGGTGTAGCCATCTTGGTTAAATTAGGATATACATTTAAAAATATTCATGTGGATGAAGATAACATTCTTGCAATAGAACTAACAACGTCGCATGGACAACTAGTGATAGGAACTGGATATTTTCCCCGAGACAGCCATATATAGAGTCAATTCCTCTACATAGGATATTAAGCAGAAATATTCCAACAATTCTAGCTGGAGATTTTAATGCTCATCACCCTGCCCTCTTCAACTGTGGAGCTGGTATTCCACTGGGTGACTTAAAAGGAAAACAACTCTTTAATATCATGACAGCTAGAAACTTGTCATTTCAAGGCCCATTCTTCAAATCGTACATTGGACCTCATCCAGGGACACATGATATAGTACTGACAAACAGAGACTGTGACATCTTTCACTGTCGTATATCTCCTGGTGGAAATGTAGGATCTGACCATATCCCTGTTATAATACAACTACAAACTTCTCCATTTAGAATACCTGTAACTCCTAAACCCAATCTTAACACCCTAGGATTTGACCCCTTCAGGGCATATCTGGGTGAGGATGAAATTGTGTCCTTGGAAAATCTACCTTCCAGTGCAATTGATGATGCAATCAGGTCCCTGCACAATCGAATAATTGAAGCTACCAATGCAACTTGCCAATTAGCTTCCACAAAGATATACCAACAATATATACCTACTAGAGAAATTAGAGACACTTTAAGAAATTATCAAGCAGAATGTCGTAGGCATATTCAAACGCGACAACCACCAGCAGCTACACTGCACCGATTAAGGCACGAATTAATTAACATGATTAGTCAACACAAACGAGACATATGGAAATTTCTAGTTCTTCAAGCTAATCAATATAAACGTGAACCAGCAAAATTTTGGAGTAAGATCCGACAACTTTTAGGGGCAAAGCACAAGGCTCCTAACTACCTAGTTCATACCTTCACTGATGAGGATGATGAAGATGTTGAAATTAAACTTGACGATCCACAGGACCAGGCTAATTTGATGGGTGATGTATGGGGAGAAAAATTCTCTCTCACAATAACAGTCGTCAATTTAATAATAATCATTATCAGTTAGTAAATGAATGGAGAGATGAGAACTTGGATGATCTACAACCACTACCTACCATCGATACTTCAACTCTTGAAGATACCCACCCGCTTACTAGACCTATTACATTACTAGAGATAAGTCAGGTTATTGGAAGAATGAGAAATAGAGCCCCTGGCCTCTCTGGAATAACAATGAAACAAATAAAGTACCTACCTAGAAATTGCAAACAGTCCTTGGTAAATATCTTTAATGCCATCTTGGCCTCAGGACATTTTCCAGTTGTTTTTAAGACTGCTAGAATGATCTTTCTTGCTAAGCCCAATAAAGACATCCACTAACCTGGGAACTATAGACCTATATCTTTACTTGAAGTCACTGGAAAAGTTCTTGAGAAAGTCATCTCCAACAGATTGAATTACTATATGGAGTTTAATCACTTGTTTACTGAAAAACAATTTGGCTTTAGAACACATAGAGGTACCAATCATGCAATAAATGTTATTTTTGACACTGTAGCAAGTCTAAAACAGCAGGGCAATCTTGCCTTAATTGCCACCAGAGATGTTCATAAAGCTTTTGATAGCTTATGGCATGATGGCCTTATATACAAACTCATTGACCTACCAGACCATAACTGGACTTTTCTCAGAGTAATTTATAATTTCTTAACTCAAAGAAAAATCATTCCCACCTTTCATGGCAAGTCGAAAGAACCTTTTATACCGACGGCTGGTGTCCCACAAGGTTCTTGTCTCAGTCCACTTCTGTTTAACATTTATGTGAATGACCTTCCTCAACCAGAGTTTAATGACACAATTGTGACACAGTTTGCAGATGATGTTATTCATGTCGTCTCATCAACTCCAGTAACAGGAAAATACAAGTATGAGAGAGTCATAGAAAAAATGAATATTGAACTTCGTCGAACATCTAACTGGGAGAAGAAATGGAGAATTACGACTAACCCTGACAAGGTCCTTGTTAGCACGATAGGATGTTTTGCATCAACCATCGAAGATAAAGGGGGTATCTCCATTAGAGGTACACCTGTAGCCATTAGAAACCCTAACAAGATCTTGGGATATGAAATAGACAGGCTGCTCCACTCAACATCTCATGTAACTAAAAAGATCAACACAGCCAAAGCCGGTCTTAGCAGACTCTTTCGATTCAATCAAGCCCCTCAACATGTCAAAAAACATCTGTATAAAATGATAATAAGACCTATACTTGAATACCCTTGTGTCCCAATGTCATTAACAACAAAGACCAATATGCTATGGTTACAAAGGGTCCAGAATAGAGCTCTTCGCTTTATTACCGATACCAGGAGGAGAGACAGAGTTAAAATGGCAGATTTACATACACAACAAGATATCACTGCCATAAATGTACGCCTTGACACCCTAAAAAAGAAACAACTTTATACAATGCAAGAATTATACATGCCAGATAGAGAACATCCTATACAAGTGATAAATACCACCGATTACACCATCAATACTCCGCCTCACAGGACTCAAAGAATGACTCTCCCACAGAGGGTTCGTCGTTTTATTCATAAAGATGATTACCCTCGACCCATGATTTTGAGTAACTTACCTGACGAAGAAGATTGGATACCACCAGAACCCTTCTATGTATACTGAGAAAATCATCGCCCCCAATTAGGGAGACATCTTAAATAACTTTCTAATGTAAAATTATGCTATTGACTATTGTTGGACACCACCATTAAGAAGCTATTGTCACGAGCTCATATACTGGCCAGAAAATATTGCCTTTCTTGTTGTATAAATATCCGTTGTGCAATCGCGACAACTTGCAACTTGTATAATTACAACCAATTCAGAGTCATGTACTTATATACCTATTATATCTATGTGACTCTGATGGGTTAGTATTATACCCCTTAAAGAATATCTTATCAATTCAAATACACTTTTTAAATTACACCAAAGTGGTTGGGCCACTTACCTTTTATATCCTACCTCTCCCCCCTTCCAACCCTTTTCCAATATTTCCATCCTTACCCATCCTTCTTCCTTACCCATCTTACCAAAAAGCTCTGGTCATTAGAACTCAAAACCTTCCCGTTGAAGGAATTTTCTCCTCTTTTTAACTGTTTGCATTTTCCTCTCTTTGGATTTTTTATTTATTTATTGAGATAATATGCCTTTCATTTTTCTTATAATTATGCCGAATTAAAAAAATCTTTCATAGAATTTCCGTCAAAAGTTTTCTTAAGGACTAGATACCTAGAGGGTGTTCCGGGGGTCGTCGCCCCCGCTGCATGGTCCATGATCAGGCCTCGAGGGTGTCCCGGGGGTCGTCGCCCCCGCTGCATGGTCCATGATCAGGCCTCGAGGGTGTCCCGGGGGTCGTCGCCTCCCCTGCTTGGTCCATGATCAGGCCTCGAGGGTGTCCCGGGGGTCGTCGCCCCCGCTGCATGGTCCATGATCAGGCCTCGGGGGTGTTCCGGGGGTCGTCGCCCCGCGCATGTCCTGATCGGGCCTCCAGCGAGGGTGTTCGGGGGTCGTCCCCTCCTGCATGGTCCATGATCAGGCCTCGTGTTCGGGGTCCTCCCTGCGCATGGTCCATGATCAGGCCTCGAGGGTGTTCCGGGGGTCGTCGCCCCCGCTGCATGGTCCATGATCAGGCCTCGAGGGTGTTCCGGGGGTCGTCGCCTCCCCTGCATGGTCCATGATCAGGCCTCGAGGGTGTTCCGGGGGTCGTCGCCCCCGCTGCATGGTCCATGATCAGGCCTCGAGGGTGTCCCGGGGGTCGTCGCCTGCCCCTGCGCGGTCCATGATCAGGCCTCGGTGTCGGGGTCGTCGCCTCCCCTGCTTGGTCCATGATCAGGCCTCGAGGGTGTCCCGGGGGTCGTCGCCTCCCCTGCTTGGTCCATGATCAGGCCTCGAGGGTGTCCCGGGGGTCGTCGCCTCCCCTGCTTGGTCCATGATCAGGCCTCGAGGGTGTCCCGGGGGTCGTCGCCTCCCCTGCTTGGTCCATGATCAGGCCTCGAGGGTGTCCCGGGGGTCGTCGCCTCCCCTGCTTGGTCCATGATCAGGCCTCGAGGGTGTCCCGGGGGTCGTCGCCTCCTCGTCTTGGTCCATGATCAGGCCTCGAGGGTGTCGGGGTCGTCGCCTCCCCTGCTTGGTCCATGATCGGGCCTCGAGGTGTCCGGGGTCGTCCCTCCCCTGCTTGGTCCATGTCGGCCTCGTGTCCGGGGGTCGTCGCCTCCCCTGGCTTGGTCCATGATCAGGCCTCGAGGGTGTCCCGGGGGTCGTCGCCTCCCCTGCTTGGTCCATGATCAGGCCTCGAGGGTGTCCCGGGGGTCGTCGCCTCCCCTGCTTGGTCCATGATCAGGCCTCGGTAAGTACATTCTGCCCATCCACTTCCTTCTTGAGCAACCTCCGTCATTGTAATAAGACAACGGAATTTGCTGACCTAAAAACTGACGTTTACAATTTAGTAGAATTTTTTCCTCAAAATATTTAATCAACTTTTCTCTAATGATAATTTTTTCCCAATATTTTTACAACACCTGCCAGGGAAACCAGTGGTAGAGGAGGTGGAGGAGGTGAAGGAGGAGGTGGAGGAGGTGAAGGAGGAGGTGGTGGAGGTGAAGGAGGTGGTGGGTCAGTGTGCGGTCGGACCGCGATCCAGTATATTGTTGTCACTAGTAGCCGAAGTGATAACTTAGGTTAGAAAGTTGATCCCTTGACCAGCCGGGCTGTGGTTTGTACGTTGGTTTGCATGCGACCAACAGTAAGAGGCTGGTTGATCAGGCCCTGATCCACCATGAGGCCTGGTCACAGACCGGGCCGCGGGGGCGTTGATCCCCGAAATCCTCTCTAATTAAATCCCAGGTAAACACAACAAACCTGCAGTTGTCTTCAAGAGGGAACTTGGTAAGTGCCTCCAGTCAGTTCCTGACCAGCCGGCCTGTGGATCGTACGTTGGACTGCGTGATGCTGGCAATAACAGTCAGGTTAATTATCCCCTGACCCACAGGGAGTCTTATTTGGCACAGGATCACTGTGAAAACATCTTTGGCGAATCTGGTTGTCTCTTAATCCCATGAGAGAGATTGTTCCAGTTTATGTTAGGAACATTAAACTTACTAAGTAATAGAGCCTCGTTGTTAATATTAAATGTTTTAGTTTCATCATATAAAAAACGTCATTCTTCTGGCGTTGTATCGACGCCATGCGACACCCACATCATTTTTTTTTCATCCATTACCTTGAATTTCCACTAAAATAGTCATGTGATATTACATAATGATTCTAAATTTCAGTCGCATAAATCTATTGTTAACATAGCGAGAGAGAGAGAGAGAGAGAGAGAGAGAGAGAGAGAGAGAGAGAGAGAGAGAGAGAGAGAGAGAGAGAGAGAGAGAGAGAGAGAGAGAGAGAGAGAGAGAGAGAGAGAGAGAGAGAGAGAGAGAGAGAGAGAGACAAACACAGAATACAACCTCGTTCATATTTGCTAATATACAGGGCCTTAAGCCATCCACCGACAACAAAATACCTTTTATCAGTGGACTTCTAGTGGAGTCTAATGCAATGTTTGCAGCCTTCACAGAGACTCACACAAAAGATCACTTTGACAGTGAAATATGGATAAGTGGTTACAACCTTTTTAGATGCGACAGAAAAACAGGCAACAAGGGGGTTGGCCTGTATGTCAAAGAGTCCCTTATCTGCACGGAGTTGCTGAACACCACAAATGAGGTAGTTGAAGTTCTATCAATAAAGATCGAGAACCAAAACCTAGTCATTGTGGTTGTATACCAGCCACCAGATGCAACCTCCCAACAGTTCAAGGAACAGCTACTGAAAATCGATTACTGTTTGGAAAACCTTCCAGCTCCATCCCCAAACATCTTACTGCTTGGTGATTTCAACCTAAGGCATACAAAATGGAAGAATGTAGCAAATAATGTTATAGCTGAAACAATCCCCGGAGGTAGCGCAGATGAAAGGTCACACACACATGAGCTAAGTCTCTACAAAAAACACACCTTAAGCCAGCAGATAGTGCAGCCAACAAGACTAGAAAACACACTTGACCTTATCTTCACAAATAATGAGGACCTGATAAGAGACATAAGAATATCAAAAACAACTAATTCCGATCACAATCTAATCGAAGTCCAGACGTATATGCATAGGGGTCCTGAACAGCAGAATGCATGTACCTGTGAAGGTGTCTTCACAAAATACAATTTCAACAACAAGAACATCAACTGGGACCAGGTAAACCATGTCCTAAACGAAACATGTTGGGAAGATGTTTTAAATGACATGGTTCCAAACCAGTGCCTTGAAAGGATCAACTTCCTGGTAGCCGAAGCATGTTCTGGAATATTCCCTAAGAAGAAGAAGAGCAGGAGTAAACTGGAGAGAAAAGCGCTCCCTCTACAGAAGACGACGAAGAGTCACTGAGCTCCTCAGGAGTGCTAGAATATCTGATACACGAAAGGAGGTGCTGACCAGGGAAGTGGAAACTATCGAACTTAAGCTAAATGACTCTTACAGGAACCAGGAGAGGCAGGAGGAGCTTAAAGCTATTAGTGAAATTGAAAGAAATTCAAAATATTTCTTTTCATATGCCAAAAACAAGGCAAATACCACATCTAGTATCGGGCCCTTACTCAGACAGGATGGGACTTACACAGACGACAACAAGGAAATGAGTGAAATATTGAAATCCCAGTACGACTCTGTGTTTAGTGAACCACTAATCGGTCTGAGGATCGACGACCCAAATGATTTCTTCATGAATGAGCCTCAAAACTCCATAAATGTATGCCAGATTTCCGACATTACCCTAACTCCGATAGATTTCGAAAAAGCCATTGACAACATGCCTATGCACTCAGCCCCAGGCCCAGACTCGTGGAACTCTGTTTTCATTAAGAACTGCAAGAAACCCCTCTCGCGTGCCCTAAGTACACTATGGAGGAGGAGCTTGGACATGGGTGAAATTCCACAGTCACTTAAAACAACGGATATAGCCCCACTCCATAAAGGTGGCAGCAAAGCATTAGCTAAGAACTATAGACCAATAGCTCTGACGTCCCACATCATAAAAATCTTTGAAAGAGTGCTAAGAAGCAGAATTGCAAATCACCTGGATTCCCACAATCTGCACAATCCAGGGCAACATGGGTTCAGGGCAGGTCGCTCCTGCCTCTCACAACTACTGGATCACTATGACATGGCCTTGGATGCACTGGAAGAAAATCAGAATGCAGATGTAATATACACAGACTTTGCAAAAGCATTTGACAAATGCGATCATGGCGTAATAGCCCATAAAATACGTGCTAAAGGAATAACTGGGAAAGTGGGGAGATGGATCTTCAACTTCCTAACAAATCGAATACAAAGAGTAGTGGTCAACAGAGTTAAATCGGAGGCTGCCGTGAAGAGCTCTGTTCCACAAGGCACAGTACTCACCCCCATCTTATTCCTTATCCTCATATCAGACATAAACAGAGATATACACCACAGCACCGTATCATCCTTTGCAGATGATACTAGGATCTGCATGAGGCTGTCATCTGCTGAGGACGCAGTTAACCTCCAAGAAGATATAAACAAAGTTTTCCAGTGGGCAACGGTAAACAATATGATGTTCAATGAGGACAAATTCCAACTACTCCGTTTTGGAAAACTGGAGGAGATAATAACTAGAACAGAGTATACTACTGACTCCGGCCATACAATAGAGCGGAAAAATAATGTAAGGGACCTGGGAGTAGTAATGTCTGAGGATCTCACTTTCAAGGATCACAACAGTGCCACGATCGCACGTGCAAAGAAAATGATAGGATGGATAATGAGAACTTTCAAAACGAGAGATGCCAAGCCCATGATGATCCTTTTCAAATCACTTGTTCTCTCTAGGCTGGAATACTGCTGTACATTAACATCTCCATTCAAAGCAGGTGAAATCGCAGATCTAGAGAGTGTACAGAGATCCTTTACTGCACGTATAAGTTCTGTCAAGCACCTTAACTACTGGGAACGCTTGGAAGCACTTGACTTGTACTCGTTGGAACGCAGGAGGGAGAGATATATCATAATCTACACTTGGAAAATCTTGGAAGGAATGGTCCCAAATCTGCACACAGAAATCACTCCCTACGAAAGTAAAAGACTGGGCAGGCGATGCAAAATGCCGCCAATAAAAAGTAGGGGCGCCATTGGTACACTAAGAGAAAACACCATAAGTGTCCGGGCCCCAAAACTGTTCAACAGCCTCCCATCAAGCATTAGGGGAATTGCCAATAAACCCCTGGCTGCCTTCAAGAGAGAGCTGGACAGATACCTAAAGTCAGTGCCGGATCAGCCGGGTTGTGGCTCGTACGTTGGACTGCGTGCGGCCAGCAGTAACAGCCTAGTTGATCAGGCCCTGATCCATCGGGAGGCCTGGTCATGGACCGGGCCGCGGGGGCGTTGATCCCCGGAATAACCTCCAGGTAACCTCCAGGAGAGAGAGAGAGAGAGAGAGAGAGAGAGAGAGAGAGAGAGAGAGAGAGAGCGAGGGTGATGAGGGTGACGGGACACTGGCAGGCCTAGGAAGTGACGTCACTATTGCCTTTACAGTGAGCATCTAATATTATGTCTCTTTGGGTCTATGTAGTAACATCTGGCTGCTTTATAACAATGACTTGTACAGCTGTACAAGTCTCTGTGTTAACATCTTTCTGTAGTGAAAACGTGGATAATATAAACAGCTGTTTATTAAGTGATAGTGAGAATGTAACACTCCCAGCTTGCCGGCCCACAGCCTGTCCTCACCGTCCCTCACTACCCACCCCATTATAAACACCCCCACGATACCACCATCCTCTGTGATGACTTCACATCGCACAACAGCAAGAATATCTTCCCTATCTGGCTATTGTCCCAGTAGATACTGCAGTGTTTGTGGGTATACTACTAGGGACACAATAATCCTTAAATGTAAGGAACCTACTTGTTCCAACTACTGCCACACAAAGTGCATTCTAGAAGGAGAATTTTGTTATAGCCAGGTTGAACATCTCATAAAATTGAAGGATATTCATAATCCTGTGGTATATTAGGAAACAATCCTGGAGCCACAAGAGGAAGGTTCAGAAGTACTACCTCAGGGACTCTTGTCCTAAGATCAAGACTGCCCTCATGGGCTATGTTGTAAAGTTGCAGCTAAGATAATCCATCACAGGGAAGCACTTCATGAGCTCCTCAAATCATTAGATAACCTTCAAGCTATTGTAGAAGGTCAGTGCAAACCTACATCAAGTGACATAAGCTGCTCAGCTGATGGTGACACTATTGACAAAGACTGGAAGTCCCACACTGAGCTTAACTCAGGGGTAAATAACTGGTGGAATTCTGTCATCTCCAAGGTTCCACAGATTGACAGAGTTCAAAGTGCTACATTTGGGAATTCGAACACAGTTCCTCTGACCACTACAAAGGGAACAGATCCTCTTCCCAACAATGAAGCAAGCACTGGATCTGTTAACTCTCCTATGCCTGACATCACTGCTTCAGCACATGCCAGTACACCAGACACAGCACAAACCATCACTGATCCTACACCTGTAAGCACCCCTGTCGACACTACTTCAACATCTGGCAGCAGTGCTTCATCTGCAAGTAATGAGTCAGGCTTTTCTCCACCAGAGATTAGTGTATTTAATAATCAGGGGACTATCACTGCACCTGAACAGGTGCTGCGCTAAAATGCGAACAACAGGGACTCATCTGTTAGAACTGTAAAGGGGCGTGGTAGAGGATGTGGGAGAGGACATGGAGGAAAAAGACGACATTTACAGCCGTCTCACCTGCCAATACAGTCTCAGGAAAACATTCATCAGATTCACAATCATCAGGCTCACCAGCGACAGAACCTGCAGATAAATCAGCAGCAAAACACAAGAGGTGCAACAAATAGGAGTCCACCCTCCCAGGCGCCTAGGCAGTACTGTTGCTGTGCTGCCACCAGAGGAGGTACACCACTAACAACTGCCTGCAAGATACCAGGTGCACTTACTGCAAAAGAGGGGACATCAGAAGGACTAGTGTCGGAAGAAAAAAGAACTTGGCAGACAGGATCACCTGTTTAGAGACCTGTTCTCAGAACAAACCAGCAAACTCAGCTACTCCTATCTCAGTCCAGCAGGTCGTTTTGTGTCTTATACAAGACCACAGACCTACATCTCAGCAGCTGCCTCGGTGCCCTACCTGTCTCAAGGGCAGGCACCTTACACACCCACCACCTCAAGCTGAACACATCATGAGGAACCAGTCTATCAGCATCCTGCCGGCCAACATTAGAGGTTTTATTAACAATGTTGGAGAGCTCACACACAGTTTTGTGAATACTCGACGTCCCGACATGATAGCTGTTGTTGAAACATTTTTGGACCGACATGAAAGCTGTTGTTGAAACATTTTTGGACGACAGGATTCCAGAAAATATTGCAAGAATTACTGGCTACACCTCATGGATGAGAAGAGACAGGCAAGGGCAAGGAGGAGGTGTTGTTGTGTGCTTCTCTAAAAGTGTACATGCCCAGCACATTGATGTTGCCATCCCTACTCATCTTGAATTGATGTTCTTCAAGCTGTGCATAAACACTAGTACCTCTGCACTAATATGTGCAATGTACAGACCTCAGTGGCAACATGCAGACCCCATCAACTTCCTAATGGAAAATATGGACTCCCTTCTGCTTAAACACAACTGTCAATATATCATAATTGTTGGTGACCTCAAACATCTTATACAGAGAAACTTTGATGACCTTCTTGCAGTGTTTGACATGAGAAACTTTGTTGATTTCCCTGCTAACATCTCTGGTTCCTTCCTCGACCCAGTAGTGAGTGATCTGGTAGAAAGTATAGTCATTTGTCAATCCCTCGGCTATTTTGGATCATGTAACCACAAGGCTGTTTTTATGACACTTAAGATCCCAACAGAACGAGGTGAAGAGTCCACACTCACAACATGGTTATGGTAAAAACGTACGGCCAGCACTTTGCTCTGAGCTCGCCACCACCTATTGGAATGCTCTTCTCCAAGGGGATGTTGACAACCAAGTGAAAGCCTTCACTGGACACATCCTTAATCTACAAGAAGAACACATCCCTCACCAGCAGTATGTGACAAAGCCTACAGATCTGCCTTGGTTTGGCTTTCGTTGTAGAGAGGCTGCTACTGCTAAGTACAAGGTTTGGTGAAGGTATAAGAGACATCCTACTACCTATAACAGGAATTTGCCTGTAGGCATATGGGTGAAGTTCAAAAGTGGGTCATCTCTAAATGGGAGATGGACACAAAAAGAAAGTTAGCATCAGAAAGAGTAGGCTCCAAAACCTGGTGGTCCCTGGTCAAGGACAGACAGGGTAATCTGCCTGATGAACTTATTCCACCACTAAATCGACGGGATGGGACCACCTCTACTAGTAGTCAAGAGAAAGCGGTCCTCTTTATGGAACACTTTGCTACCAAAATGCAAGTTCCTGATCCAGCAAGGGCTCCTTGGCTAGCTGCAAGAACTCTGTCAAAACTATCAGTGGTGACAATGAGGCAGGAGGAGGTCTACCTGGACCTGGAGTCTACCTGGATACTAAAGTAGCTGGAGTCGATAAAGGCTATAAGCGCCAGCCAGTGATAAAGTGTAGCATTAACAGTGTAACAAGTAAGTTATGCATTTAATCAACAGAAAAAGGAAGGCACGGAACTAACTCCTCCAATGTTATTGCAGGTATATAGGGCCACTGACAACATATGCTGCCTGCGTAATTCCACCACCCTAAACCAATGCCAGCATCTCCTCCAAGGTAAGTGTAAATATTTCTTATTTTAAAGTGTAAATATTTCTTATTGTATTTCTTATTTATAAATTAAAGTGTAAATATTTCTTATTTATAAATTAAAGTGTAAATATTTCTTATTTATAAATTAAAGTGTAAATATTTCTTATTTATAAATTAAAGTGTAAATATTTCTTATTTATAAATTAAAGTGTAAATATTTTTTATTTATGAATTAAAGTGTAATATTTCTTATTTATAAATTATGTACATTGTTTCAGTGTAAATAGTGGTGGTGGCCTCTGCTGCTGCCACCACCACCACTATATGTATGGCTTATGCTGTCAGTGGCCCTGATAAACCCAACAACAGCAACACCACCACCACTTCTCACATACATAATGACATATTTTATTCATTCTTGAGTATATATCATGTTTCTATACTATTAATATTGTTTATTATGTCATATTAGATGAATTTTGATAGATAAATAAGCCGTAGAATTTATAT
>NC_091294.1:8544318-8549318 GCF_038502225.1 Cherax quadricarinatus | reverse complement strand
CTTATTGCATATATATATATATATATATATATATATATATATATATATATATATATATATATATATATATATATATATATATATATATATATATGTACATATATATACATATGCCTAGAGAACGCCCCTGTGGCCCGGTCTGAGACCAGGCATCGTGGTGGATCAGGGTCTGATCAACCAAGCTGTTACTGCTGGCCTCACGCAAACTGACATATGAACCACAGCCAGGCTGATCAGATGACTTTAGGTGCCTGTCCAGTGCCTTCTTGAAGACAGCCAGGGGTCTATTGGTAATCCCCTTTACGTATACGGAGAGGCAGTTGAACAGTCTTCGGCAATCTTGTGTTGTCTCTCAGTGTTCTCGTGGTGCCCCTGCTTTTTATTGGGGAAATGTTGCATCACCTGCCGAGTCTTTTGCTTTCATAGGGAGTGATTTTCGTATGCAAGTTTGGTACTAATCCCTCTAGGATTTTCCAAGTGAATATTATCATGTATCTAGCCTGCATTCCAAGGAATACAAATATAGGTGCTAATTTAGGTGCCGCGAAAGTTCTTTGTATTCTCTTCAGTTCAGCAATTTCGCCAGCCTTGAAGGGGGCAGTTAGTGTACAGCAGTATTCCAGCCTAGAGAGAACAAGCGATTTGAAGAGAATCATCATGGGCTTGGCGTCCCTAGTTTTGAAAGTTCTCATTTTCCATCCTATCATTTTTCTAGCAGATGCGGTAGATACATTGTTATGGTCTTTGAAGGTGAGATCCTCTGACATTATCACTCCCTGGTCTTTTACAATATTTTTTCGCTCTATTGTATGGTTAGAATTTATTGTATACCCTGTTACAGTTTTAATTTCCTCAAATTTTCCTTATCTAAGTACTTGAAATTTCTCTTCAGTGAAATTACTGTTGTTTTGTGTGACCCATTTGAAGATCTGGTTGATGTCCGCTTGGAGTCTTGCAGTGTCTTTGATGGAGGACACTGTCATGGCAATTCGGGTGTCGTCTGCAAAGGTGTCATCTGCAATGTGTGGTGTAAATATTATGAGGATGAGGAACAGGATGAGGGTGAGTAAAGTGCCTTGTGGAACAGAGCTTTTCACTGTAGCTGCTTCAGACTTCACTCTGTTTACTATTACTCTTTGTGTTCTATTTGTTAGGAAGTTATAGATCCATTTGCCAAATTTTACTGTTATTCCTTTATCACGCATATTGTGCGTTATTACACCATGGTCACACTTGTCGAAGGGTTTTTGCAGTCTGTGTATACTACATCTGCATTTTGTTTATCCTCTATAGCATCCAGGACCTTGTCATAGTGGTCCAGTAGCAGGAACAGGCAGGAGCGACCTGCTCTAAACCCGTGTTGCCCTGGGTTGTGTAATTGATGTGTGTCTAGATGGTTGGCAATTTTGCTTCTTAGAACCCTTACAAAGATTTTTATGATGTGGGATGTTAGTGCTATCGGTCTGTAGTTCTTTGCAATTGCTTTACTGCCACCTTTGTAGAGTAGGGCTATGTTTGTTTATATATATATATATATATATATATATATATATATATATATATATATATATATATATATATATATATATATATATATATATATATATATATATATATGTATATATATATGTATATATATATATATATATATATATATATATATATATATATATATATATATATATATATATATATATATATATATATATATATATATATATATTTGCGTTGTGAGTGTCTGAAGATGGCGAGTACACAAAGGGTGTTCTTGTGACGTCACGGATCTCAGGTTTCACGAAACACATGTTCACGAACGACTCGGATTTAAGCGCAGCAACTTGTCAAAAATAGACCCAACAGAGCGATGGTTTAAGAGCGAATTCGCCCTGAAGCTCAGTCTTGGGCAGGGAATGCGGAGCTTGGTGGTGCGGAGCCTTGATTCTGGCGAAGAGCTCTTGATTTCAGGAACTGGAGCTGCACTTCATTATTCCCAGGATCAAATCTAATTGTGTCGTGTAACTTTTTGCAGTTCTTATTATACATTATAAATACGAAGGATTCAAAAGTTTTTTAAGACAGGACCACTCTAAATAAGCCAGGATAATCCTGAATAAGCCAGGATAACCCTGAATAAGCCAGGATAACCCTGAGTAAGCCAGGATAACCTTGAATAAGCCAGGATAACCCTGAATAAGCCAGGATAACCCTGAGTAAGCCAGGATAACCTTGAATAAGCCAGGATAACCCTGAATAAGCCAGGATAACCCTGCATAAGCCAGAATAACTCTGAATAAGCCAGGTTAGCCCTTAAAAGCATAGGATAGACCAGAAATATCCTAGGGAAAACCTGGATAACTAAAGATAACCCAGGATAATCGAATGTAGGAATGTAGATAAATAGTTCAGAGAACCGACAAATTGATAAATTAGACACAAGTGCAACACTTGAGTATCTTTATTGAGGAAACATTTCGCCACACAGTGGCTTCATCAGTCCATACAAAGAACAGTGAAAATCAGAAGGAGTTTGAGGTAGTCAGTCCCTCAACCTGGAGTCGAGGTAATCAACATCGTTAGGAAACCTGTCCATACGTCCCCACTCGAGGATCGAACCCAGGTGCTTTTCCTTGTAAGCCGAGGGCTCTAATTAAAGCTATCTTTTGCTAACACTTGCCTAATTCACAGTAGAAAAAATAGAGAGACAAATTTAAATTTACTTTCACAGGCGTTTTAACCAAGAAGATAAATGAATTAAGGATTAAATAAAGGAATTTGTAAAAATAAATATGGACTTAAAATAGAGTTCAAAACAATGTCTTCAAATTGGACAAGGCGGGAGGGACATCACCTGTGACGTCGTCACACTGACAACACTTGTGACGCCGTCACACTGACAGCACTTGTGACGCCGTCACACTGACAGCACTTGTGACGCCGTCACACTGACAGCACTTGTGACACCGTCACACTGACAGCACTTGTGACGCCGTCACACTGACAGCACTTGTGACGCCGTCACACTGACAGCACTTGTGACGCCGTCACACTGACGCAGGTGGTTGCAAAAAAGCTTATCATCCTAGCAACGCATCGCTTCACGTAGAGTTTTGCAAGGTTTACTGACGTGAGAAAGCTCTCCTCAGCGCGAAAGCTTTGAACAAAGCTTGATCAGTGCATAAGGACAAGTGTGTATATTTTTTTTTATTATCACACTGGCCGATTCCCACCAAGGCAGGGTGGCCCGAAAAAGAAAAACTTTCACCATCATTCACTCCATCACTGTCTTGCCAGAAGGGTGCTTTACACTACAGTTTTTAAACTGCAACATTAACACCCCTCCTTCAGAGTGCAGGCACTGTACTTCCCATCTTCAGGACTCAAGTCCGGCCTGCCGGTTTCCCTGAACCCCTTCATAAATGTTACTTTGCTCACACTCCAACAGCACGTCAAGTATTAAAAACCATTTGTCTCCATTCACTCCTATCAAACACGCTCACGCATGCCTGCTGGAAGTCTAAGCCCCTCGCACACAAGACCTCCTTTACCCCCTCCCTCCAACCTTTCCTAGGCCGACCCCTACCCCGCCTTCCTTCTACTACAGACTGATACACTCTTGAAGTCACTCTGTTTCGCTCCATTCTTTCTACATGTCCGAACCACCTCAACAACCCTTCCTCAGCCCTCTGGACAACAGTTTTGGTAATCCTGCACCTCCTCCTAACTTCCAAACTACGAATTCTTTGCATTATATTCACACCACACATTGCCCTCAGACATGACATCTCCACTGCCTCCAGCCTTCTCCTCGCTGCAACATTCATCACCCATGCTTCACACCCATATAAGAGCGTTGGTAAAAACTGTACTCTCATACATTCCCCTCTTTGCCTCCAAGGACAAAGTTCTTTGTCTCCACAGACTCCTAAGTGCACCACTCATCAATTCTATGATTCACCTCATCTTTCATAGACCCATCCGCTGACACGTCCACTCCCAAATATCTGAATACATTCACCTCCTCCATACTCTCTCCCTCCAATCTGATATCCAATCTTTCATCACCTAATCTTTTTGTTATCCTCATAACCTTACTCTTTCCTGTATTCACTTTTAATTTTCTTCTTTTGTACACCCTACCAAATTCATCCACCAATCTCTGCAACTTCTCTTCAGAATCTCCCAAGAGCACGGTGTCATCAGCAAAGAACAACTGTGAAAACTCCCACTTTATGTGTGATTCTTTATCTTTTAACTCCACGCCTCTTGACAAGACCCTCGCATTTACTTCTCTTACAACCCCATCTATAAATATATTAAACAACCACGGTGACATCACACATCCTTGTCTAAGGCCTACTTTTACTGGGAAATAATTTCCCTCTTTCCTACATACTCTAACTTGAGCCTCACTATCCTCGTAAAAACTCTTCACTGCTTTCAGTAACCTACCTCCTACACCATACACCTGCAACATCTGCCACATTGCCCCCCTATCCACCCTGTCATACGTCTTTTCCAAATCCATAAATGCCACAAAGACCTCTTTAGCCTTATCTAAATACTGTTCACTTATATGTTTCACTGTAAACACCTGGTCCACACACGCCCTGCCTTTCCTAAAGCCTCCTTGTTCATCTGCTATCCTATTCTCCGTCTTACTCTTAATTCTTTCAATAATAACTCTACCATACACTTTACCAGGTACACTCAACAGACTTATCCCCCTATAATTTTTGCACTCTCTTTTGTCCCCTTTGCCTTTATACAAAGGAACTATGCATGCTCTCTGCCAATCCCTAAGTACCTTACCTTCTTCCATACATTTATTAAATAATTGCACCAACCACTCCAAAACTATATCCCCACCTGCTTTTATCATTTCTATCTTTATCCCATCAATCCCGGCAGCCTTACCCCCTTTCATTTTACCTACTGCCTCACGAACTTCCCCCACACTCACAACTGGCTCTTCCTCACTCCTACAAGATGTTATTCCTCCT
>NC_091294.1:8524318-8539318 GCF_038502225.1 Cherax quadricarinatus | reverse complement strand
TGGACATACCAACAGTGAGCTTCTACAATAGTACACAGTCACATAACTGGACATACCAACAGTGAGCTGCTACCCTAGCACACAGTCATATAACTGGACATGCCAACAGTGAGCTGCTACCCTAGCACACAGTCACATAACTGGACATACCAACAGTGAGTTGCTACCCTAGCACACAGTCACATAACTGGACATGCCAACAGTGAGCTGCTACCCTAGCACACAGTCACATAACTGGACATACCAACAGTGAGTTGCTACCCTAGTACACAGCCACATAACTGGACATACCAACAGTGAGTTGCTACCCTAGCACACAGCCACATAACTGGACATACCAACAGTGAGTTGCTACCCTAGTATACAGTCACATAACTGGACATACCAACAGTGAGCTGCTACCCTAGCACACAGTCACACAACTGGACATACCAACAGTGAGTTGCTACCCTAGCACACAGTCACATAACTGGACATGCCAACAGTGAGCTGCTACCCTAGCACACAGTCACATAACTGGACATACCAACAGTGAGTTGCTACCCTAGTACACAGCCACATAACTGGACATACCAACAGTGAGTTGCTACCCTAGCACACAGTCACATAACTGGACATGCCAACAGTGAGCTGCTACCCTAGCACACAGTCATATAACTGGACATACCAACAGTGAGCTTCTACCCTAGCACACAGTCACATAACTGGACATGCCAACAGTGAGCTGCTACCCTAGCACACAGTCACATAACTGGACATACCAACAGTGAGTTGCTACCCTAGTACACAGTCACATAACTGGACATACCAACAGTGAGTTGCTACCCTAGTACACAGTCACATAACTGGACATACCAACAGTGAGTTGCTACCCTAGCACACAGTCACATAACTGGACATGCCAACAGTGAGCTGCTACCCTAGCACACAGTCATATAACTGGACATACCAACAGTGAGCTTCTACCCTAGCACACAGTCACATAACTGGACATGCCAACAGTGAGCTGCTACCCTAGCACACAGTCACATAACTGGACATACCAACAGTGAGTTGCTACCCTAGTACACAGTCACATAACTGGACATACCAACAGTGAGCTGCTACCCTAGTACACAGTCACATAACTGGACATACCAACAGTGAGCTGCTACCCTAGCACACAGTCACATAACTGGACATACCAACAGTGAGTTGCTACCCTAGCACACAGTCACATAACTGGACATACCAACAGTGAGTTGCTACCCTAGTACACAGTCACATAACTGGACATACCAACAGTGAGCTGCTACCCTAGTACACAGTCACATAACTGGACATTCCAACAGTGAGCTGCTACCCTAGTACACTGTCACATAACTGGACATTCCGACAGTGAGCTGCTACCCTAGCACACAGTCACATAACTGGACATACCAACAGTGAATTGCTACCCTAGCACACAGTCACATAACTGGACATACCAACAGTGAGCTGCTACCCTAGCACACAGTCACATAACTGGACATACCAACAGTGAGCTGCTACCCTAGCTCACAGTCACATAACTGGACATACCAACAGTGAGCTGCTACCCTAGCACACAGTCATATAACTGGACTTACCAACAGTGAGCTGCTAAGCTAGCACACAGTCACATAACTGGACATACCAACAGTGAATTGCTACCCTAGCACACAGTCATATAACTGGACTTACCAACAGTGAGCTGCTAAGCTAGCACTCAGTCGCACAACTGGACATACCAACAGTGAGCTTCTACCCTAGCACACAGTCACATAACTGGACATACCAACAGTGAGCTGCTACCCTAGCACACAGTCACATAACTGGACTTACCAACAGTGAGCTGCTACCCTAGCACACAGTCACATAACTGGACTTACCAACAGTGAGCTGCTACCCTAGCACACAGTCACATAACTGGACATACCAACAGTGAGCTGCTACCCTAGTACACAGTCACATAACTGGACTTACCAACAGTGAGCTGCTACCCTAGTACACAGTCACATAACTGGACATACCAACAGTGAGTTGCTACCCTAGTACACAGTCACATAACTGGACTTACCAACAGTGAGCTGCTACCCTAGTACACAGTCACATAACTGGACATACCAACAGTGAGCTGCTACCCTAGCCCACAGTCACACAACTGGACATACTAACCGTGAGCTGCTAAGCTAGCACACAGTCACACAACTGGACATACCAACAGTGAGCTGCTACCCTAGCACACAGTCACATAACTGGACATACCAACAGTGAGCTGCTACCCTAGCACACAGTCACATAACTGGACATACCAACAGTGAGCTGCTACCCTAGCACACAGTCACATAACTGGACATACCAAGAGTGAGCTGCTACCCTAGCACACAGTCACATAACTGGACATACCAACAGTGAGCTGCTAAGCTAGCACACAGTCACACAACTGGACATACCAACAGTGAGCTGCTAAGCTAGCACACAATCACATAACTGGACATACCAACAGTGAGCTGCTACCCTAGCACACAGTCACATAACTGGACATACCAACAGTGAGCTGCAACCCTAGCACACAGCCACACACAGTCGCAGCAAAAGGTATGTTTTCGTGTCATATTCCATCAAACAGGTTAAATTTTATACATAGCGTCAGCTCTGGCTATGAGATTTCAACAGTATGTCAGTCTTACTAAAAAGGACGATATAGGGAGGTGCTTAGTGATCGCGGCACTTCCAGAACATCTGCACTACGTAACGATAGTGCCTCCCTTCTCATTCGCACTCTTTCTCCTCCCTTTCTCAGTACTCCCTCCCTCCCTCATTTTTCCATCACTCCTCTCTCTCTCTCTCTCTCTCTCTTCCTGTCTGTCTGTCTGTCTGTCTGTCTGTCTGTCTGTCTGTCTGTCTGTCTGTCTGTCTGTCTGTCTCTCTGTCTCTGTCTGTCTCTCTCTCTCTCTCTCTCTCTCTCTCTCTCTCTCTCTCTCTCTCTCTCTCTCTCTCTCTCTCTCTCTCTCTCTCTCTCTCTCTCTCTCTCTCTCTCTCTCTCTCTCTCTCTCTCTCTCTCTCTCTCTCTCTCTCTCTCTCTCTCTCCTCACTGTCTCTTGTCTCTGTCTCTGTCTCTGTCTCTGTCTCTCTGTCTCTGTCTCTCTCTCTCTCTCTCTCTCTCTCTCTCTCACTCTCTCTCTCTCACTCTCTCTCTCTCACTCTCTCTCTGTCTGCTCTGTCTCTCTGTCTCTCTGTCTCTGTCTCTCTGTCTCTCTGTCTCTCTCTGTCTCTCTCTCTCTTCTCTGTCTCTGCCCTGCTCTCTCTCGCTCTCTGTCTCTCTCTCTCTCTCTCTCTGTCTCTGTCTCTGTCTCTGTCTGTCTCTGTCTGTCTGTCTGTCTGTCCGTCTCTCTTTCTCTCTCTCTCTCTCTCTCTCTCTCTCTCTCTCTCTCTCTCTCTCTCTCTCTCTCTCTCTCTCTCTCTCTCTCTCTCTCTCTCTCTCTCTCTCTCTCTCTCTCTCTCTCTCTCTCTCTCTCTCTCTCTCTCTCTCTCTCTCTCTCTCTCTCTCTCTCTCTCTCTCTCTCTCTCTCTCTCTCTCTCTCTCTCTCTCTCTCTCTCTCTCTCTCTCTCTCTCTCTCTCTCTCTCTCTCTCTCTCTCTCTCTCTCTCTCTCTCTCTCTCTCTCTCTCTCTCTCTCTCTCTGTCTCTGTCTCTGTCTCTGTCTCTGTCTCTGTCTCTGTCTGTCTGTCTGTCTCTCTGTCTTTCTCTGTCTCTGTCTCTGTCTCTCTCCTTATATATATATATATATATAGTATATTATATATATATATATATATATATATATATATATATATATATATATATATATATATATATATATATATATATACTTTTCCCATACATTTGTCAAGCAAATAAAGCAAATTAAAATTGGTCAATTAGTAAGAAGTCATTTAAAATTAACTTCTTTCTAAAAATTTCTCATATACGTTTAAAGATTTTTTTTTCATTTATGTTAATGTAGAAATTAATAATTTTGTACCAAAAGCACCTTAGAAAGCTTACCTAACCTTTTCGTAATAAGCGCAATTTAATTTAGCTTAATCCAACTAAATGTATTTTAGATAAGTTTATAATAATTTAGTAATAAACAAACACAATGAAATATATTGTTTTCGTTAGGTTCAGAATAACTTTTGCAAAATTATTGCATACACAAATTTTCGCTTGCCTTATTCGGCATGAAGAGCGTTGCTATTTAAGCCAAAATCGCAAGTTTTTCCTATTCGGCACGACATATATATATATAATGTGTGTGTTCTCACCTATTTGTATTCACCTATTTGTGGTTGCAGAGGTCGATTCATAGCTCCTGGCCCCTCCTCTTCACTGATCACTAATAGGTTCTCTCTCTCCTTGCTCCATGAGCTTTATCAAACTTCGGCCTAAAACTATGTATGGTTTCTGCCTCCAGTACGTCTCTGGCCAGAATATTTCACTTTCTGACAACTCTATGACTGAAGAAATGCTTTCTAACATCCTTTTGACTCATCTGCGTCGTCAGCTTCCAGTTGTGATCCCTTGTTTCTGTGTCCCATGTCCAGAACATCTTGTCTTTGTCCACCTTGTCAATTCCTCGCAGTATTTTACATGCCGTTATCATGTATCCTCTTATCCTCCTGACCTCCAGTGTCGCCATGACGATTTCCCTTAACCTTTTTTCGTAGGACATTCCCCTTTGCTCTAGGACTAGTCTTGTTGCAATCCTTTGCACTTTCTCTAATTTCTTGGCATGCTTGACCAGGTGTGGGTTCCAGACTAGTGCTGCATACTCTAATATGGGCCTGACGTACACGGTGTACAGTCTTGAACGATTCCTCACAGAGGTATCGGAACGCTATTCTTAGGTTTGCCAGGCGCCCATATGCTCCAGCAGTTATCTGGTTGAAGTGTGCCTCAGGAGATGTGCCCGGTATTATACTCACCCCAAGATCCTTTTCCTTGAGTGAGGTTTGCAGTCTTTGGCCACCCAGCCTATATACTCTGTCTGCGGTCTTCTTTGTCCTTCCCAGATCTTCATGACTTTGCATTTGGCGGGGTTAAATTCGAGGAGCCAGTTTCTGAACCAAGCTTCCAGCCTGTCCAGGTCTCTTTTTATTCCTGCCTGATCCTCATCAGATTTGATTCTCCTCATTAACTTCACATCATCTGCAAACAGGAACACTTCTGTGTCAATCGTTTCCGTCATGTCATTCACATATACCAAAAACAGCACTGGTCCTAGAACTGACCCCAGTGGAACCCCGCTCGTCAGAGGTGCCCACTCTGACACCTCATCATGTTCCATGACTCATTGCTGCCTCCCTATCAGATATTCTTTGATCCATTGCAGTACCTTTCCTGTTATGCATGCCTAATCCTCTAGCTTTTGCACTAACCTCTTGTGAGCATCTCTGTCGAAGGCCTTCTTGCAGTCCAAGAAAATTCAATCTACCCACCCCTTTCTCTTGTCTTACTTCTGTTACCTTGTCATAAAACTCGAGTAGGTTTGTGACACAGGATTTCCTTTCTCTGAAACCTTTTTGGTTGTCATTTATAAGATTGTTCCTGTCTAGGTGCTCCACCACTCTTCTCCTGATAATCTCTTCCGTGATTTTGCATACTATACGTGTCATAGACACTGGTCTGTAGTCTCCTTTCCTAAAAATTGGGACTACATTTGCCATCTTCCGTACGTCCTTTAATTTCCTAGTTTCAATGGATGCATTGAAGATTTTTGTTAGTGGCACACACAGTGTCTCTGCTCTCTCTCTAAGGACCTACAGAGAGATGTTGTCCGGTCCCACTGCCTTTGAGGTATCAAGTAAACATAGCTTCTTCACCTCTTCCTCGGTTGTGTACATTTCATCCAGCACTTGTTGGTGTACTCCCCTATTCTGACTTCCTGGAGCCCTTTTTGTCTCCACTCTGAATACTTCTTTAAATCTTATGTTGAGCTCCTCACATACTTCTGAGTCGTTTCTTGTAAACTCCCCACCTTCCTTCCTTCCTTGACTGTTGCTTTCCTCCCGATATGGCTATACAGCAGCTTTGAGTCAGACTTGACTTTCAATGCTATGTCGTTTTTGTATTGTCGCCTGGCCTCCCTCCTTATTTGTGCATGTTCGTTTCTGGCTCTTTGACTAATTTCTTTATTTTCCTGGGTCCTTTGTCACCTCTACTTTTTCCATTCTCTAGCACACTTAATTTTTGCCTGCCTACATTTTCTGGTGAACCAAGTGCTCATTCTGGTCTTCCCATTATTTCTCTAGCCCTTGGGAACAAACCTCTTCTCTGCTTCCTTGCATTTTGTTGTCACATAATCCATCGTTTCGTTTACTGATTTTCCTACCAATTCTCTTTCCCACTGAACCTCTTACAGGAAGTTCCTCATGCTTGTGTATTCCCCCGTTTTGTAGTTTGCCTTCTCCCATCCATTTCCTGCTACCCTCTCCACTTGTAACTCAAATATTTATTCAAAGGTCAGAATCTCGTGATCACTAGCTCCAAGGGGCATTTCATATGTGATGTCCTCGTTGTCTGAGCTACTCAAGGCATATATACTATTTCCAGTCTTGATGGTTCATCCTCGCCTCTCTGGATTCTTTCATACCACTCCTCACATTTATTTGTTATTCTATCTGTGTTTGTATACTAAACCTTCAACTTCTATTCTAAAACTGTGGTCTGGGGAGTATGTTGGGGTTGGGGCAGCGGGAGACCTGACGAGGAACTATAAGGGTTTGTTGTGAAGGTTGAGTTTGTAATGAGGGGGATGGGGGCAATGGGTAAAGTGTGTGGGTTTTGGGATAGATTGTTTGGTTGCAGTGGGATTGTTGGGGTTGAAGTCCTTTTGTAGGTGGTTGTGAGGGATGTTGTATTTGCTCTACCTCCTGAGTCTGGGGTTTCCTGCTCATCTCCGTCTCCTGCTCATCTCATCTTCCTCCTTTCGTCTTTGTACCCTCTCTTTCAGCTTCTGCCTTTCTTTTCATGCTCTGTCACGGTCGAGGTACACCCTCCAGTACGGCAATATGATCCTGTTTCGAGCTGATTCTGCCTTGAAAATCACTCTGACTGGCTGGTTTCTTCCTCTTGCAAACCTCCCTATTCTCAGAAAATTTGCCAGCTGGGTTGTGTCGTCCTCTCCCATTGCTTTCATGATACTTTCAATTTCTTTTTCTCCCCCTCTTCTTGCTTCATAAGTTTTCCCTTCAACTTCCTGGATCCCATAAACAAAGACTGACCTCTCCCTTTCATTATCTCACTGCATTTCCTTTTGTATCCTCTGATTCGATTTAGTTGCCTCCATTGTAGCTATCCCTTCTTCGGTCTCTTCTCTGTCTGTTGTTCCTCTGCCCAGTGGTCTATCATTTTCTCTTCTCAGTTTTTCCTGGGCACCACTGTGGTCTGTTAGGGCCTCTGCATGCACCTTAGCTCTATCATTTTCTACAGTCCCCTCGATTGTTCCTGGTTTGCTCCTCTTTTTCTTCTTGGGCTCTTCGGTCGTCTGATAAGGCCTCTGCATACAGTTTAACTCCTTTGTTCTCTACAGTCCCCTCGTTTGTGACTGATGGAGCAGTTTCTAATATCATGCCCATACTGCTATTTGGTTCTTCTGACTGTTTCAGATTTTTCAGTTCCTCTTCTAAGGTCATTCAAAGGTTGTTCACTAACCTACCTAAAGTCGGTACCTGACCAGCCGGGCTGTGGCTCGTACGTTGGACTTCGTGCAGCCAGCAGTAACAGCCTGGTTGATCAGGCTCTGATCCACCATGAGGCCTGGTCACAGACCGGGCCGCGGGGTGGTTGACCCCCGGAACTCTCTCCAGGTAAACTCCAGGAGACTACCTGAAGGGTATTCCGGGGATCAATACCCCCACGGCCTGGTCCACGACCAGGCCTCCCGGTCATGGTAAGAGGCTGTTGAACAGTCTTGGACCCAGGACACTTATGGTGTTTTCTTTTAGTGTACCACTAGTGCCCATACTATTCATTAGGGGTATTTTGCAACTCCTGCCCATTCTTTTACTTTCGTAGGGAATGATTTTTCTGTGCAGATTCGGGACCATTCGTCCTAGAATTTTCCAAATGTAGATTTTAATACATGTATATCTATCTATGTCTTACACACTGTGCCTTGTGGAACATCGCTTTTCACACACATACACACACACACGCACACACACACACACACACACACACACACACACACACACACACACACACACACACACACACACACACACACACACACACATACACACACACACACACACACACACACACACACACACACACACACACACACACACACACACACACACACACACACACACACACACACACACACACACACACACACACACACACACACACACACACACACACACACACACACACACACACACACACACACACACACACACACACACACACACACACACACACACACACACACACACACACACACACACACACACACACACACGTGAAGCAGTATCGCTAAATAGTGCTCCCAGGATTTAGCGTTCTAGTGGCTGTCCTAAGATATTATTAGCGGTCATCGTACGTGAGTGAATCAGTGAACATACCTACAAGAGTGTAATAGCTTTCAAGAGTGCGAATAATGTGATAGGATCAAGAATTTTACAATTTAAATTTGAATGAAATTTGAGTGAGGGAGGGTAGCAGTCAGCTGATCAGGCTACTGGCCGCAGTGTTGACACAAAATATCCAAACAGTTAATTGGGTTAACGGTGTGATCTGAAATATTAACAAATACATATGTTGGTTGATTATAGCAGCAGTGTAGTGATAAGGTCATAAAAGAGTGATTAAGTAAATACTGAAAGTAAGAAAAATTAGTCAATCCCCAGCTGTTGGTGTTGTGAATGTAGCTAACATCATCAGACTTGTTATGACCATAATACTGTACTAAAGAAAAAAGAGGGAATACCAAGTCTTAAAAGAAAAAGAAAATAAAAACTTGAATGCATGATAAAGTTCCTGAAGGAGTTACAAAATTGAAGGAGTTGATAGACGACCAGCAGGAACCTCCATTGTTGTGCAGACGACGTCACTTGCCTATTTGTGGTTAATTTTGGTTAGTGTCTAAAGTCTCAAGTGTCTCGCCCTGCTGGTTGTATGCTATACCATCTCTCTCTCCCTATTTCAGTATCAGGAGATAGATAGTGGTTAGTAAATTATCTAAATATCGCCAGGTAAACTCCAGAAGTTGTGTAGCCTAGTGAACCCCCCCCCCCCCCCCGTTTTTCTGAGGGACAAGCTAGTAAACAAGTACGCACATACAAACACACGTGTGCACCCGTAATTATTGTTATAATAAACATTAGTATATAATAATAAGGAATTGAGTGAGAAAAAATAATCCTATAATCTTCAAAAAGTAAAGTAGCCTAGTGTGCGGAGATCTGGGCCGGGAGAGTACCGGTGAACCAACAACAATAACAAATAGTGTTAACGTAACCCCCCCCCCCTCTTTTTCAAAGAACGACAAGCTAGTAAACACACACACACACAAACACAAGTGTACGCAATTAATATTATATAGTATATATTAGTGCATATAATAAGGAATTGATTGTGAAAATTTTTTTATAATCTTCAAAAGAGTAGCGTAGCCTAGTGTGCGACGCACACCCACACACCCACACACACACACACACCCACACACACCCACACACACCCACACACACCCACACACACCCACACACACCCACACACACCCACACACAACCACACACACCCACACACACCCACACACACCCACACACACCCACACACACCCACACACACCCCCACACACCCACACCACACACCCCACCCACACACCCACCCACACACCCAACCACACACCCACCCACCCACACACCCACCCACCCACACACCCACCCACACACCCACCCACCCACACACACCCACACCACACCCACACACCCACACACACACACACACACACCACACCCACACACCCACCCACACACCCCCACACCCACACACACCCACCCACCCACACACCACACACACCCCACACACACCCACACCCACACACACCCCCACACACCCACCACACACACACCACACACACACACACACACACACACACCCACACACCCACCCACACACCCACACCACACACCCACCCACCCACCCACACACCCACCCCCCACCCCCCCCCCCCCCCCCCCACACACACACGAAACACACACACAACACACACAACACACACACACACACATATTGCCAGACACACATACACTCCCCCCCTCCCCCACCGACATCTCACTCCTTCACCTGATCCCTCCCCTCCCTCTTTCACCCTCCCCCTCCCCACCTCTCCCTCACCCACTTACCCACTTGCTTCATTCTCCTTCCCACTCCCCCTCCCCACTACTCTCCTATATAGCCACAGTTCCTCCTCTACCTCCCCCCCCCCCACACTCTGACATATACAATACTAACCTAACATACAGAATTACATAGGTTTCCCACTCTGAGGCAATCAGGATAAAACAAAAATGGGTTGCCAGAGAGCAACAAGAAAACCCAAGGGACAGGAGGAGGAAACTGCAAAGGAAGATTGGGCAGCAGAGCTCACAAAAAGGGAACAAGAATGGGAAAAGAAACTAGAAGAACTTAGCATGAGAATGGAAGAGAGGATAGACATGGAAAGCAGGAAGTGGGAGGTGAAAGTCAAAGCAGCAGAGGCCAGGATACAGAGTTTAGAAGAGGAACTGGAAAATCTGAAACAGCCTAAAGAACTAAAGAACATTATGGGATTGACAACAGAGACCGCTACCTCAGCCACAAATAAGGGGACTGTAGGGAAAGGAGGAGCAAAACTGCATGTAGAAGCTCTATCAGTGGAGACTGTAGTAAATGAAAGAGCTAAGCTATATGTGGAGGCCCTAAAAGACCACAACAGAGCCCAGGGAAAGCCGAGATGGGAAAATGACAGGCCACTGAGCCCATGTACAGTAGCTAGTGAAACTGAAGAAAGGAAAGCTGCAATGGAGGAAATCAAATTGAATGAGGGGATACACAGGGATATGCAGTGGGAGAATGAAAGGGTGAGGTCAGTCTTTGTGTATGGGCTACAGGAAGTTGAAGGGGAAACATATGAAGCAAGAAAACAAGGGGAAAAAAAAGCAATTGAAAGCATCATGAAAGTAATCGGAGAAGACGACATGACCCAGCTGGAAAATTTTCGGAGAATAGGGGGGTTTGTAAAAAAAAGAAACCGGCCAGTGAAAGTGACCTTCAAGGCAGAATCGACTCGGAACAGGATACTGCAGGAAAAAGCACGATTAAGGGACATGCCGGGATACAGGAAGGTGTATCTCGACCGCGACAGAACACAAGACGAAAGGCGGAAACTGAGAGAGATGGTACAAAGGCGAAAGGAGGAAAGAGAGGGGATGGAGAAGACAGACAGGAGATCCCAGACACAGGAAGATCAAATACAACCTCCCTCACAGCTTCCTATAGAAGCCTCCCAACCAGGTCAACCCCAGTGCAGCCAAACACTCTAAACCACAACACCCATGCCATATCCAATGCCCCCACCCACTACATTACAAACTCCACCCCCACAGCAACCACCCATAGTTCCTTATCAGGTCTCCCACTTCCCCAACCCCAATACACCTCCCAGACCACAGTCTTAGAAAAGAAGTTGAAGGTATGGTATACAAATGCAGATGGAATAACAAATAAGTATGAGGAGTGGCACGAAAGAATCAAGGAGACATCCCCAGACATAATAGCACTCACAGAAACAAAACTCACCAGAATAATAACAGATTCAATCTTTCCACCCGGATATCAAATCTTCAGGAAAGACAGAGGGAGGAGAG
Organism: Cherax quadricarinatus; assembly: GCF_038502225.1. Taxonomy (NCBI): domain Eukaryota; kingdom Metazoa; phylum Arthropoda; class Malacostraca; order Decapoda; family Parastacidae; genus Cherax; species Cherax quadricarinatus. The sequence goes on along the minus strand of NC_091294.1, from coordinate 8,527,422 downwards.
GGGGAGGAGGAGTTGCACTGCTCATTAAAAGCCAGTGGGGTTTTGAGAAAATGGAAGGAATGGATGGCACGGGTGAAAGGGACTACTTAGTAGGAACAATCCAGTCTGAGGGACATAAGGTGATAATTGCAGTAATGTACAACCCACCACAGAACTGCAGGAGACCAAGAGAAGAATACGATGAGAGCAACAGAGCCATGGTCGACACACTAGCCGAGGTGGCCAGGAGAGCACACGTGGGGGGAGCAAAGTTACTAGTTATGGGTGATTTCAATCACAAGGAGATTGACTGGGAAAACCTGGAGCCCCATGGGGGTTCCGAAACATGGAGAGCCAAGATGATGGATGTAGTACTGGAAAACCTCATGCATCAACATGTTAGAGACACTACCAGAGAGAGAGGAGAAGATGAACCAGCAAGACTGGACCTTGTATTCACCTTGAGTAGTTCAGACATCGAGGATATCTTGTATGAAAGGCCCCTGGGAGCTAGTGATCATGTGGTTCTGTGCTTCGACTACATAGTTGAGCTCCAAGTGGAGAGAGTAGCAGGAATAGGATGGGAAAAACCAAACTACAAAAGGGGGAACTACTCAGGCATGAGGAACTTCCTTCAAAACATTCAGTGGGAGAGGGAACTGACAGGAAAACCAGTACAAGAAATGATGGACTATGTGGCAACAAAATGCAAGGAGGCAGAGGAGAGGTTTGTTCCCAAGGGAAACAGAAATAATGGGAAGAACAGAACGAGTCCTTGGTTCACCCAAAGGTGTAGGGAGGCAAAAACTAGGTGTACTAGAGAATGGAAAAGGTACAGAAGACAGAGAACTCAGGAAAATAAAGAGATTAGCCGAAGAGCCAGAAATGAATATGCACAGATAAGAAGGGAGGCTCAGCGACAATATGAAAATGACATAGCATCGAAAGTCAAGACTGACCCGAAGCTGTTGTACAGCCACATCAGGAGGAAAACAACAGTCAAGGACCAGGTAATCAGACTGAGGAAGGGTGATGGGGAATTCACAAGCAACGACCGAGAGGTATGTCAGGAGCTCAACACGAGATTTAAAGAAGTATTTACAGTGGAAACCAGTAGGACTCCAGGAAATCAGAACAGGGGGGTACACCAGCAAGTGCTGGATGAGGTACATATAACCAAGGAGGAAGTGAAGAAGCTGCTATGCGAACTTGACACCTCAAAGGCGGTGGGACCAGACAACATCTCTCCGTGGGTCCTTAAAGAGGGAGCAGAGATATTGTGTGTGCCATTAACAAAGATCTTCAACACATCATTTGAAACTGGGCAACTCCCTGAGGTATGGAAGATGGCAAATGTAGTCCCAATTTTTAAAAAGGGAGACAGACATGAGGCACTAAACTACAGACCTGTATCACTAACGTGTATAGTATGCAAGGTCATGGAGAAGATCATCAGGAGGAGAGTGGTGGAGCACCTGGAAAGAAACAAGTGTATAATTGACAACCAGCATGGTTTCAGGGAAGGAAAATCCTGTGTCACAAACCTACTAGAGTTTTATGACAAGGTGACAGAAGTAAGACAAGAGAGAGAGGGGTGGATCGACTGCATTTTTTTGGACTGCAAAAAGGCCTTCGACACAGTTCCTCACAAGAGGTTACTGAAAAAGATAGAAGATCAGGCACACATAACAGGAAAGGCACTGCAATGGATCAGAGAATACCTGACAGGGAGGCAACAACGAGTCATGGTACGTGACGAGGTGTCAGAGTGGGCGCTTGTGACAAGCGGGGTTCCACAGGGGTCAGTCCTAGGACCTGTGCTGTTCTTGGTATATGTGAACGACATAACGGAAGGGATAGACTCAGAAGTGTCCTTGTTTGCAGATGATGTGAAGTTAATGAGAAGAATCAAATCGGATGAGGATCAGGCAGGACTACAAAGAGACCTGGACAGGCTGCAAGCCTGGTCCAGCAACTGGCTCCTTGAGTTTAACCCTGCCAAATGCAAAGTCATGAAGATTGGGGAAGGGCAAAGAAGACCGCAGACACAATATAGTTTAGATGGCCAAAGACTGCAAACCTCACTCAAGGAAAAAGATCTGGGGGTGAGTATAACACCGAGCATATCTCCTGAGGCGCACATAAATCAGATAACTGCTGCAGCATACGGGCGCCTGGCAAACCTACGGATAGCGTTCCGATACCTCAGTAAGGAGTCGTTCAAGACCCTGTATACCATTTACGTCAGGCCCATACTGGAGTATGCAGCACCAGTTTGGAATCCACACCTAGTCAAGCACGTCAAGAAATTAGAGAAAGTGCAAAGGTTTGCAACAAGACTAGTCCCAGAGCTACGGGGATTGTCCTACGAAGAAAGGTTGAGGGAAATCGGCCTGACGACACTGGAGGCCAGGAGGGTCAGGGGAGACATGATAACGACATATAAAATACTGCGCGGAATAGACAAGGTGGACAAAGACAGGATGTTCCAGAGATGGGACACAGACACAAGAGGTCACAATTGGAAGTTGAAGACTCAGATGAATCGAAGGGATGTTAGGAAGTATTTCTTCAGTCATAGAGTAGTCAAGTCATGGAATAGTCTAGAAAGTGAAGTAGTGGAGGCGGGAACCATACATAGTTTTAAGGCGAGGTATGATAAAGCTCATGTAGCAGGGAGAGAGAGGACCTAGTAGCAATCAGTGAAGAGGCGGGGCCAGGAGCTATGACTCGACCCCTGCAACCACAAATAGGTGAGTACAAATAGGTGAGTACACACACACACACACACACACACACACACACACACACACACACACACACACACACACACACACACACACACACACACACACACACACACACACACACACACACACACACACACACACACACACACACACACACACACACACACACCCACACACACACACACACACACACACACACACACACACACACACACACACACACACACACACACACACATACACACACACACACACGAACCCACACCTGATAAAACTCGTCAAGAAGTAGAGAAAGTACGAAGGTTTGCAACAAGACTAGTCCCGGAGCTATGGGGTATGTCCTACGAGAAACGGTTGAGGGACCTCAACCTAACA
>NC_091294.1:8514318-8519318 GCF_038502225.1 Cherax quadricarinatus | reverse complement strand
TATGGAAGATGGCAAATGTAGTCCCAATTTTTAAAAAGGGAGACAGACATGAGGCACTAAACTACAGACCTGTATCACTAACGTGTATAGTATGCAAGGTCATGGAGAAGATAATCAGGAGGAGAGTGGTGGAGCACCTGGAAAGAAACAAGTGTATAATTGACAACCAGCATGGTTTCAGGGAAGGAAAATCCTGTGTCACAAACCTACTAGAGTTTTATGACAAGGTGACAGAAGTAAGACAAGAGAGAGAGGGATGGATCGACTGCATTTTTTTGGACTGCAAAAAGGCCTTCGACACAGTTCCTCACAAGAGGTTACTGAAAAAGCTAGAAGATCAGGCACACATAACAGGAAAGGCACTGCAATGGATCAGAGAATACCTGACAGGGAGGCAACAACGAGTCATGGTACGTGACGAGGTGTCAGAGTGGGCGCTTGTGACAAGCGGGGTTCCACAGGGGTCAGTCCTAGGACCTGTGCTGTTCTTGGTATATGTGAACGACATAACGGAAGGGATAGACTCAGAAGTGTCCTTGTTTGCAGATGATGTGAAGTTAATGAGAAGAATCAAATCGGATGAGGATCAGGCAGGACTACAAAGAGACCTGGACAGGCTACAAGCCTGGTCCAGAAACTGGCTCCTTGAGTTTAACCCTGCCAAATGCAAAGTCATGAAGATTGGGGAAGGGCAAAGAAGACCGCAGACACAATATAATTTAGATGGCCAAAGACTGCAAACCTCACTCAAGGAAAAAGATCTGGGGGTGAGTATAACACCGAGCATATCTCCTGAGGCGCACATAAATCAGATAACTGCTGCAGCATACGGGCGCCTGGCAAACCTACGGATAGCGTTCCGATACCTCAATAAGGAGTCGTTCAAGACACTGTATACCATTTACGTCAGGCCCATACTGGAGTATGCAGCACCAGTTTGGAATCCACACCTAGTCAAGCACGTCAAGAAATTAGAGAAAGTGCAAAGGTTTGCAACAAGACTAGTCCCAGAGCTACGGGGATTGTCGTACGAAGAAAGGTTGAGGGAAATCGGCCTGACGACACTGGAGGCCAGGAGGGTCAGGGGAGACATGATAACGACATATAAAATACTGCGCGGAATAGACACGGTGGACAAAGACAGGATGTTCCAGAGATGGGACACATACACAAGAGGTCACAATTGGAAGTTGAAGACTCAGATGAATCAAAGGGATGTTAGGAAGTATTTCTTCAGTCATAGAGTAGTCAAGTCGTGGAATAGTCTAGAAAGTGAAGTAGTGGAGGCGGGAACCATACATAGTTTTAAGGCGAGGTATGATAAAGCTCATGGAGCAGGGAGAGAGAGGACCTAGTAGCAATCAGTGAAGAGGCGGGGCCAGGAGCTATGACTCGACCCCTGCAACCACAAATAGGTGAGTACAAATAGGTGAGTACACACACACACACACACACACACACAGACGCGCACACGCACACACACACACACACACACACACACACACACACACACACACACACACACATACACACACACACACACACACACAGACGCACACAGACGCACACAGACGCACACACACACACACACACACACACACACACACACACACACACCACAGGGGTCGGTCCTAGGACCAGTGCTATTTTTGGTATATGTGAACGACATGACGGAAGGGTTGGATTCAGAAGTGTCCCTGTTTGCAGATGATGTGAAGTTAATGAGGAGAATTAAATCTGATGAAGACCAGGCAGGACTTCAAAGAGACCTGGACAGACTGGACACCTGGTCCAGCAAATGGCTTCTCGAATTTAATCCTGGCAAATGCAAAGTCATGAAGATAGGGGAAGGGCACAGAAGACCACAGACAGAGTATAGGCTAGGTGGCCAAAGACTGCAAACCTCACTCAAGGAGAAAGATCTTGGGGTGAGTATAACACCGAGCATGTCTCCGGAAGCACACATCAATCAGATAACTGCTGCAGCATATGGGCGCCTGGCAAACCTGAGAACAGCATTCCGATACCTTAGTAAGGAATCATTCAAGACACTGTACACCGTGTATGTCAGGCCCATACTGGAGTATGCAGCACCTGTTTGGAACCCGCACTTGATAAAGCACGTCAAGAAACTAGAGAAAGTACAAAGGTTTGCGACAAGGTTAGTTCCAGAGCTAAGGGGAATGTCCTATGAAGAAAGATTAAGGGAAATCGGCCTGATGACACTGGAGGACAGGAGGGTCAGGGGAGACATGATAACGACATATAAAATACTGCGTGGAATAGACAAGGTGGACAAAGACAGGATGTTCCAGGGAGGGGACACAGAAACAAGAGGCCACAATTGGAAGTTGAAGACACAAATGAGTCAGAGAGATAGTAGGAAGTATTTCTTCAGTCATAGAGTTGTAAGGCAGTGGAATAGCCTAGAAAATGACGTAGTGGAGGCAGGAACCATACACAGTTTTAAGACGAGGTTTGATAAAGCTCATGGAGCGGGGAGAGAGAGGGCCCAGTAGCAACCGGTGAAGAGGCGGGGCCAGGAGCTAGGACTCGACCCCTGCAACCACAAATAGGTGAGTACAAATAGGTGAGTACACACACACACACACACACACATACACAGTGACCATGTGGTTTTAAGCTTCGAATACACAGTAGAGCTACAAGTGGAGGGAGAAGCAGGAAGGCCAGGACGAATGAAGCCAAACTACAAGAAAGGGGACTACACAGGAATGAGGAACTTAATGAACGGGGTTCAGTGGGACAGAGAACTGGCAGGGAAGCCAGTTAATGAGATGATGGAATATGTAGCAACAAAATGCAAGGAGGCTGAGGAGAGGTTTGTACCCAAGGGTAACAGGAATAATGAAAAAGCCAGGATGAGCCCATGGTTTACCCAAAGGTGCAGGGAGGCAAAAACCAAGTGTGCTAGGGAATGGAAGAAATATAGAAGGCAAAGGACCCAGGAGAATAAGGAGAACAGTCGTAGAGCCAGAAACGAATATGCACAGATAAGAAGGGAGGCCAAAAGACAATATGAAAATGACATAGCAGCGAAAGCCAAATCTGACCCGAAACTGTTGTACAGCCACATCAGGAGGAAAACAACAGTCAAGGACCAGGTAATCAGGCTAAGGAAGGAAGGAGGAGAGACAACAAGAAATGACCGTGAAGTATGTGAAGAACTCAACAAGAGATTCAAAGAAGTGTTCACAGAGGAGACAGAAGGGACTCCAGAAAGACGGAGAGGTGGGGCACACCACCAAGTGCTGGACACAGTGCACCCAACCGAGGAAGAAGTGAAGAGGCTTCTGAGTGAGCTAGATACCTCAAAGGCAATGGGGCCAGATAACATCTCCCCATAGGTATTGAGAGAGGGAGCAGAGGCGCTATGTGTACCCCTAACAACAATATTCAATACATCTATCGAAACAGGGAGATTGCCTGAGGCATGGAAGACAGCAAATGTAGTCCCAATCTTTAAAAAAGGAGACAGACATGAAGCATTAAACTACAGACCAGTGTCACTGACATGTATAGTATGCAAAATCATGGAGAAGATTATCAGGAGAAGAGTGGTGGAACACCTAGAAAGGAATGATCTCATCAACAGCAGCCAACATGGTTTCAGGGACGGGAAATCCTGTGTCACAAACCTACTGGAGTTCTATGACATGGTGACAGCAGTAAGACAAGAGAGAGAGGGGTGGGTGGATTGCATTTTCTTGGACTGCAAGAAGGCGTTTGACACAGTTCCACACAAGAGATTGGTGCAAAAACTGGAGGACCAAGCAGGGATAACAGGGAAGGCACTACAATGGATCAGGGAATACTTGTCAGGAAGACAGCAGCGAGTCATGGTACGTGGCGAGGTGTCAGAGTGGGCACATGTGACCAGCGGGGTCCCGCAGGGGTCAGTCCTAGGACCAGTGCTGTTTCTGGTATTTGTGAACGACATGACGGAAGGAATAGACTCTGAGGTGTCCCTGTTTGCAGATGACGTGAAGTCGATGAGAAGAATTCACTCGATCGAAGACCAGGCAGAACTACAAAGGGATCTGGACAGGCTGCAGACCTGGTCCAGCAATTGGCTCCTGGAGTTCAATCCCATCAAGTGCAAAGTCATGAAGATTGGGGAAGGGCAAAGAAGGCCGCAGACGGAGTACAGTCTAGGGGGTCAGAGACTACAAACCTCACTCAAGGAAAAAGATCTTGGGGTGAGTATAACATCAGGCACATCTCCTGAAGCGCACATCAACCAAATAACTGCTGCAGCATATGGGCGCCTAGCAAACCTCAGAACAGCATTCCGACATCTTAATAAGGAATCATTCAGGACCCTGTACACCGTGTACGTTAGGCCCATATTGGAGTATGCGGCACCAGTTTGGAACCCACACCTAGCCAAGCACGTGAAGAAACTAGAGAAAGTGCAAAGGTTTGCAACAAGACTAGTCCCAGAGCTAAGAGGTATGTCCTACGAGGAGAGGTTAAGGGAAATCAACCTGACGACACTGGAGGACAGGAGAGATAGGGGGGACATGATAACGACATGCAAAATACTGAGAGGAATTGACAAGGTGGACAAAGACAGGATGTTCCAGAGATTGGACACAGTAACAAGGGGACACAGTTGGAAGCTGAAGACACAGATGAATCACAGGGATGTTAGGAAGTATTTCTTCAGCCACAGAGTAGTCAGTAAGTGGAATAGTTTGGGAAGCGATGTAGTGGAGGCAGGATCCATACATAGCTTTAAGCAGAGGTATGATAAAGCTCACGGCTCAGGGAGAGTGACCTAGTAGCGATCAGTGAAGAGGCGGGGACAGGAGCTCGGACTCGACCCCCGCAACCTCAACTAGGTGAGTACAACTAGGTGAGTGAGTACACACACACACACACACACACACACACACACACACACACACACACACACACACACACACACGTATACTCATATACAACAGGCCTAGTGTCTAATCGACATTTGCCTAGGA
>NC_091294.1:8464318-8511818 GCF_038502225.1 Cherax quadricarinatus | reverse complement strand
TAGATACGTCGCCCTCACAAACGTAACAACTGACGTACAGCCTCCTGCCTTGTTAGATACGTCGCCCTCACAAACGTAACACTGACGTACAGTCTCCTACCTTGTTAGATACGTCGCCCTCACAAACGTAACAACTGACGTACAGCCTCCTGCCTTGTTAGATACGTCGCCCTCACAAACGTAACACCAGACGTACAGTCTCCTACCTTGTTAGATACGTTACCCTCACAAACGTAACACCAGACGTACAGCCTCCTACCTTGTTAGATACATCGCCCTCACAAACGTAACATCAGACGTACAGTCTCCTACCTTGTTAGATACGTTACCCTCACAAACGTAACACCAGACGTACAGTCTCCTACCTTGTTAGATACATCGCCCTCACAAACGTAACATCAGACGTACAGTCTCCTACCTTGTTAGATACGTTGCCCTCACAAACGTAACACCAGACGTACAGCCCTCTACCTTGTTAGATACGTCGCCCTCACAAACGTAACAACTGACGTACAGCCTCCTGCCTTGTTAGATACGTCGCCCTCACAAACGTAACACCAGACGTACAGTCTCCTACCTTGGTAGATACGTCGCCCTCACAAACGTAACAACTGACGTACAGCCTTCTGCATTGTTAGATACGTCGCCCTCACAAACGTAGCACCAGACGTACAGCCTCCTGCCTTGTTAGATACGTCGCCCTCACAAACGTAACAACTGACGTACAGCCTCCTGCCTTGTTAGATACGTCGCCCTCACAAACGTAACAACTGACGTATAGCCTCCTGCCTTGTTATATACGTCGCCCTCACAAACGTAGCACCAGACGTACAGCCTTCTGCATTGTTAGATACGTCGCCCTCACAAACGTAACAACTGACGTACAGCCTCCTACCTTGTTAGATACGTCGCCCTCACAAACGTAACACCAGACGTACAGCCTTCTGCATTGTTATATACGTCGCCCTCACAAACGTAGCACCAGACGTACAGTCTCCTACCTTGTTAGATGCATCGCCCTCACAAACGTAACACCAGACGTACAGTCTCCTACCTTGTTACATACGTCGCCCTCACAAACGTAACACCAGACGTACAGTCTCCTACCTTGTTAGATGCATCGCCCTCACAAACGTAACACCAGACGTACAGTCTCCTACCTTGTTATATACGTCGCCCTCACAAACGTAGCACCAGACGTACAGTCTCCTACCTTGTTAGATACGTCGCCCTCACAAACGTAACACCAGACGTACAGCCTCCTCCCTTGTAAGATGCGTCGACCTCAAAAACGTAACAACTGAAGTACAGCCTCCTCCCTTGTAAGATACGTCGCCCTCACAAACGTAACAACTGACGTACAGCCTCCTCCCTTGTAAGATACGTCGCCCTCACAAACGTAACAAATGACGTACAGCCTCCTCCCTTGTAAGATACGTCGCCCTCACAAACGTAACAACTGACGTACAGCCTCCTCCCTTGTAAGATACGTCGCCCTCACAAACGTAACAACTGACGTACAGCCTCCTCCCTTGTAAGATACGTCGCCCTCACAAACGTAACAACTGACGTACAGCCTCCTCCCTTGTAAGATACGTCGCCCTCACAAACGTAACAACTGACGTACAGCCTCCTCCCTTGTAAGATACGTCGCCCTCACAAACGTAACAACTGACGTACAGCCTCCTCCCTTGTAAGATACGTCGCCCTCACAAACGTAACAACTGACGTACAGCCTCCTCCCTTGTAAGATACGTCGCCCTCACAAACGTAACAACTGACGTACAGTCTCCTACCTTGTAAGATACGTCGCCCTCACAAACGTAACAACTGACGTACAGTCTCCTACCTTGTAAGATACGTCGCCCTCACAAACGTAACAACGTACTGATCTCTGAGGCCGTCCAAGAAAAGTCTGTTTTTTAAAAACATTTAAAAATATAGTTTTTTTTATATCCTAATATTTACGTACATTTAGACTCTTTATTCTATGCTCGAATACATTTATCTGTGAATTAACTGTTTTGTAGTTACTGTAACACAGTTATGTTGGTGGTGTGACGTCTACAGTGTTTGTAGTTACTGTAACACAGTTATGTTGGTGGTGTGACGTCTACAGTGTTTGTAGTTACTGTAACACAGTTATGTTGGTGGTGTGACGTCTACAGTGTTTGTAGTTACTGTAACACAGTTATGTTGGTGGTGTGACGTCTACAGTGTTTGTAGTTACTGCAACACAGTTATGTTGGTGGTGTGACGTCTACAGTGTTTGTAGTTACTGTAACACAGTTATGTTGGTGGTGTGACGTCTACAGTGTTTGTAGTTACTGTAACACAGTTATGTTGGTGGTGTGACGTCTACAGTGTATGTAGTTACTGTAACACAGTTATGTTGGTGGTGTGACGTCTACAGTGTTTGTAGTTACTGTAACACAGTTATGTTGGTGGTGTGACGTCTACAGTGTTTGTAGTTACTGTAACACAGTTATGTTCGTGGTGTGACGTCTACAGTGTTTGTAGTTACTGTAACACAGTTATGTTGGTGGTGTGACGTCTACAGTGTTTGTAGTTACTGCAACACAGTTATGTTGGTGGTGTGACGTCTACAGTGTTTGTAGTTACTGTAACACAGTTATGTTGGTGGTGTGACGTCTACAGTGTTTGTAGTTACTGTAACACAGTTATGTTGGTGGTGTGACGTCTACAGTGTTTGTAGTTACTGCAACACAGTTATGTTGGTGGTGTGACGTCTACATTGTTTGTAGTTACTGTAACACAGTTATGTTGGTGGTGTGACGTCTACAGTGTTTGTAGTTACTGCAACACAGTTATGTTGGTGGTGTGACGTCTACAGTGTTTGTAGTTACTGTAACACAGTTATGTTGGTGGTGTGACGTCTACAGTGTTTGTAGCTACTGTAACACAGTTATGTTGGTGGTGTGACGTCTACAGTGTTTGTAGTTACTGTAACACAGTTATGTTGGTGGTGTGATGTCTACAGTGTTTGTAGTTACTGTAACACAGTTATGTTGGTGGTGTGACGTCTACAGTGTTTGTAGTTACTGTATCACAGTTATGTTGGTGGTGTGACGTCTACAGTGTTTGTAGCTACTGTAACACAGTTATGTTGGTGGTGTGACGTCTACAGTGTTTGTAGTTACTGTAACACAGTTATGTTGGTTGTGTGACGTCTACAGTGTTTGTAGTTACTGCAACACAGTTATGTTGGTGGTGTGACGTCTACAGTGTTTGTAGTTACTGTAACACAGTTATGTTGGTGGTGTGACGTCTACAGTGTTTGTAGTTACTGTAACACAGTTATGTTGGTGGTGTGACGTCTACAGTGTTTGTAGTTACTGTAACACAGTTATGTTGGTGGTGTGACGTCTACAGTGTTTGTAGTTACTGTAACACAGTTATGTTGGTGGTGTGACGTCTACAGTGTTTGTAGTTACTGTAACACAGTTATGTTGGTGGTGTGACGTCTACAGTGTTTGTAGTTACTGCAACACAGTTATGTTGGTGGTGTGACGTCTACAGTGTTTGTAGTTACTGTAACACAGTTATGTTGGTGGTGTGACGTCTACAGTGTTTGTAGTTACTGTAACACAGTTATGTAAGTGTAAGATAAGCCAGCTAGCAACTAACCCAGGTGTCTTACCCCAGTACTCAAGCAAGCCACGTGAGTAGTCTTCATTGCTTGTGATTCAAGCTCCAAGCCATTCTGAGTGCTCTTTTTCAACCTTGTGGTGCTGTAGTATTTTGTGGGTTGTTTTTAAGCCAGTCGGCTTAGAATTATCGTCGCGGCAGTGTGGCTGTTCTCAGTGAGGCTTACGCCGTTCAACCCATATGCCCAGCCACCCACGACCACGTGTGTCGCACCATTGCCGGTCTTAGCCCTGTTAACCTACAAACCCAACTACACTCAGCCATTACCCACTCACCTAACTTCTTCAGTGTTTTTGTAAACTACTAAGGGTTATAGCACCATATTTTAAGGACCACATAGGGGGTCAAGAGCTAGAGTGTGTTTTGTGCCACCGTTAAAAGCCTCCTGTGTGTGTCTCTCTTCGATGTAAGCGCAAATCTACGATCACCTGTGCAGAGGACAGCAGCAAGACGACATAAACAATCCTCTACTCTCCACTATCATCAACCTCATTCTTCACCAAGTCGTTACAGCGATAATATTTTTTTTCATAGAGACATTTGCGAGTGTTGAGACATTTCTTTTGTGTTTCCAGTGATTTTTCTCTTAGTGACATTATATACTGATTGCAATATTCTTTTTTTCTCTTCTTAATTCAGTGTTAATTTTTGTGCTATTATTTCATGTCTGTTGTGTTGTGTTTCTTTTTTATATATACTTGAATTAAGTACCTAAGTGTTTTTCCTTTGTCGTGTGTGCAACATATGAGCAGTATAGAACTTGTGTTTACACTTCAGAATCACCTAGTGTTCTCAGTATTCCAGTGAAGTATTTCAGTAAATTTTTCACCTCATATTCTGCATCACAACTCAGTGTTGTCTGTTATAATTTTTTTTTCTTCCCAGCATTTGTGTATTTTTGTTTTGTTCCCTGTGTGTTGAACATTCTTGTGTTCATATTCTTTCATTTAGCCAGTGTCTAATTTGTCTTATTTCCACAGACAATAGTGCCATTATTTTGTACAAGCAAGAAATCATTTTTACAAAATTTTTCACACATCAAGTTTCATTGCAAGAAAATTCTAGTACTGTGTTTATGTTGATGTGTTGTGTTCTGCATCACTGTAAGTGTTGTGTTCTGCATCACTGTAAGTGTTGTGTTCTGCATCACTGTAAGTGTTCAAATTTTTTTTGTTATGTGTTTTAGCACCTATTATTTTTCATGTTTCATTGAACAAATTCACTCTTAGTGCAATTTTTAAGTTCTTCTTTTAGAGTAAATTGTTCTTTTGCTTGTTAAGTGTTGCTTGAGTGCAGTTAAGAGTTAAAGTGTTCATTCCTTGATATATTTCTTTTCTTGTGTGTGTAATAATTTTTATTATTACACATTGACTCATTTTGCTATAATTCTTGTGCAAATATTGTGTTGCAGTTTCTTATGCTCTGTTTTGTGCATAATATTTTATTCTTTGTATGCCATTTTATTCTTTTTTTAGTGAATTGTTTTTGCTGAGTTTTCTTAATTGTGCACAAGATTTATTGAGTCCATTTTAATATTTTTTTCCTTTTGATTGATTTATCATTTTGTTGTGTATTTCCCTGTTGCACTGAAAGTAAAGACAACTCACTGTGCCATTCATTCAATTTAAAGTAAAAGTTGAACAAATCAGTTTTGAATAAAGTACAAGTTCTCTTGATTTTCAAAGTGTTGTTAATTAAGTTGAATATTTTTCTTGTGTGAGTTCTTTGCTTACTGTGTAACCTGTCAACTTTTAATTACTTATGCAGAATCGTTAAGCATTTTCTTCCCGTTTAAGCTTATTGTGTCATTCTCTCCATTTTTCTTGTCTTTATGTCCTTCAGTAAGTTCACTGAGATGTCCCAGTCACTTTTGAACGTTCACTTAGTGTATCATTCCAGTCAAAGTCAATATGAATCAGTCCACAGTACCAACATTCCATTACTGGCTGAAAGACGATACCTAGCCCTTGAGCAATGTGTTTGTTCTCACAGCTTGTATCTGAGATTTGTTAAAGTGCTGCGAAATGTGAAGTTCAGATTAAGTTCCTATAGATCCGTGAATTACTTATTAACGTAGCCGAGCGGTCAGGCACTAGTAATTCTGTCACTCCCATCTGTGTTCCACCTACACCTTCAGACTTGCAGGATAGTGTTCCGTTGCCTCAAGTGTCCGGGGACACTCAGACTGCCTTGAGTGCACAGCCTATCCCTGCAATGACTGCTAGTTCGAGTAGTAGTTTCTCCACAGGGGATGCCTTGTCAGAAAACGATTACTTGAAACTAGTAATGCCATCTCTTGTTGATGTGACATGCTGTCTGCAGAAAGACGTCTCTGTTACAGCTAGTGTTCTCACTAGAGTGTCTGTTGTTGTTCCTTGTGTTTCAGATGGTGATCCCATCCTAGTTGACAGTAATCAGTGCATTGTAAGAAGCTATTTATCGAATAACTTTCACGTTGTTAACGTTTGTAAGTGTAGTTTCTTTATAGCTGATACCTCGTGTCACTGTGTGCGACTCAGATTGAATATCATCATTGTTGACCGTATTCATTTCCTTTCCCTTTGCTTGCAGTTTGAGATAGTAGATTCGTTCTCCCTTGCTCATATTGCGTGTTATAACGTTAATTTTTTCAACCGGGGGGAGTCATCCACTCCACCGAGTTTGTTCATTCCTCCTGTAAGAAAGAACTGATACCTTTATTCCAGAACAAACAGCCTACTGGAAGGTTAGCCAGATGGACCTTGACTATCCAAGAGTTCAATCCCACTTTTGAACATTTACCTGGCAAGTCGAATGTAGTCGCAGATGCTTTATCGCGACACATTAGTGTAGTTACTGCAGATCCTCCATTTACTGTCGAGGATGTCAAAACTGCCCAAAGAACAGATCCCATGTGGTCTGATGTGATTCGATTCCTGCTCCAGGAAGATCTTATTCTTACTGTGAAGCCACCAGCACCCATTAGTGACTTTGTAATGAGCCAAGAATTACTGTATCGAACAGCCGAGTTGGGTACTCCAAGCAGAAGAGTGTACCAGTTAGTAATTCCACAGTCACTAGTGAACGTAGCTCTACAGCTAGTTCATGATGCACCAGGTGTTGCACACCCTGGTATGGATCGTTCTGTGAAACAAGCCAGAATGAAATACTTTTGGCCACGTATGGCAACTGACATTTCCGAGTATGTTAAGAAATGTAGTGTCTGTATGCAACATAAAGGAAATGTCAATGGTCCTAATCCAATCCAAGTGTACCCAACCACTAGCGAACCATGGGAAAGAGTTGCCCTTGATTTGTTAACCAATTTTAAATGTTCCCTCCAAGGCAACAAACATCTGTGTGTTATGGTAGACCATTTCACCAGATATTGTGAGTTAGTTCCTATTGCAGATAAGACTGTCGAGACAGTAGCTAAAGCATTTAAAGAACGCATTATCTGCAGGCATACCACCCCTAAGTCCTTAGTAACAGATAATGGAGGTGAATTCTGTAATGAGATTCTTGAAAATTTGTGTACTTTATACAAGATCTCTAAATCCACCATTGTTCCTCATCATCCTGCCAGCAATGGGTTAGCCGAAAGAACCAATAAAAAAGTACTTGATGTCCTGAGAGCCACTATCAACCCCAATAGTGAAACTTGGGATGAAGTCATACCAGATGTTCAATGTGCCATAAATTCTGCTTACAATGTTTCCGTAGGTGATACTCCACATTATGCATTGTATGGTGTAGACAAGCGTTTACCCTATGAGTTGTTATATTCCACTCCGAAACCTAATTACAACCCTGATGATTTTGTAGCAACTCGTACCAGCATGGCTCAGAGTGTTTTTAGAAGAATCCGTGAAACACTTCATAAATCAACAGCAGAATTTACTAGAGTAACTAATAGCCGTGCTAAGCCGTCAAAAGTCAAAGTAGGTTCAAGAGTAATGCTGACAAATTTCAACAAAACATCCGAAATGCCTAAGCTCGATCAAAAGTTTGTCGGACCTTATCGAGTAGTAGAGCATATCTCTGGTAATAAGTATAAGGTTAGAGAAATTAGTACTGGTAAGTACAAAGAATCGCATTTAGATCATATGAAATTAGTATGCGATGTTGAGGATATTGCTACCCAGACTAATATGACAGATGCTGAGAATCCTCTTGACTCTGTACCCTCTACCTCAGATACTCAGTCAGATACTCAACCTGAATGTCGTTACTCCTTGTGTACTCGACAAGTAATGAGAAACCCACAAGTATCTTTTGTAGACACTCGTTTAGATCTCCCTCAGTCAAGGCATGTGTTAGCCATTGCAGAGGAATTCGATCCTCCCAGAGATGATAACCATTCTGCATATGTAAACCTCACCCTCGCAGAATTGGGTTTAAATGTACATAGTCTGTATAACTAGATGTCCGAGATGAAGTGAATTGTCAACTGTTTGTTATTAACTGATTAGTTTTTCAGAAATATTATTTTTTTTCGTGTTCACATTCCCTCCGTATTCTGAGAATTTGATAGTAATAGTCTGAGTGCACCAGATGCTTTTGCTGTTAATTTCACCTTGTATATATATATTTATTCTTCCTCAGAATCTGTAGAGTGCTTGAATACAGACCGATCGATCAATTCCATCCATATTGTACAATGATTTGCTCTTATAGTTTGTAATGCATTATATTAAAACTCATTACGTTAACATCCATTACGTAAAACTCATGTTGTAACATCCATTATGATACCATTCATTAGTTCTAAGTTATATATGAATTTGTTATTGTATAGAATCAGCCCAGAACCGCCTGCCTGTTCAGCCTATAGATAGTAGTGTATGTCGAGACGACATACGTAACATGACCGAGCTGTCAGCATAGTTGTTGATCCCTGTGTTATATAGCATAGCATATTAGTATCATCCATGTGCTTTAGATAGGAGATCCCTTGTAGGCCTGTGACTTTGTGTGACGTCACGGGATGCGCATGTGTAGGCTCGTACCTCTGCCTCCCTCTCAGTCGGCGTAGACATCCAGGCTAGAACACGGCAAGGCTGGGCTCCATTCCTCATCACCTCAGTCTGACAATATATGTTACCATCCAACAAGTGTGTCTACCTTCAACCCTCGATATCTCCATTTAAGAATCCCTACGATAGAGAGAGAGAGAGAGAGAGAGAGAGAGAGAGAGAGCGAGGGTGTTGAGGGAGACGGGACACTGGCAGGCCTAGGAAGTGACGTCACTATCGCCTTTACAGTGAGCATCTAATATTATGTCTCTTTGGGTCTATGTAGTAACATCTGACTGCTTTATAACAGTGGCTTGTACAGCTGTACAAGTCTCTGTGTTAACATCTCTCTGTAGTGAAGACGTGAATAATATAAACAGCTGTTTATTAAGCTCACCTTCCCTCACTACCCACCCCATTATAAACACCCCCACGATACCACCATCCTCTCTCTTTTGTGAACTTCACCTAGGCAGTGTTCTCGCTATCACCAGAGGGGGTACACTACTAACAACTGCCTGCGAGATACCAGGTGCAATTACTGCCACAAGAGGGGACATCAGGAGGACCAGTGTCGGAAGAAAAAAGAACTTGAGAGTGAGAATCATCTGTTTAGAGACCTGTTCTTGGAACAAACCAGCAAACTCAGCTACTCCCATCTCAGCCCAGCAGGTGGTTTTGTGCCTTATACAAGACCACAGACGTACATCCCAGCAGCTGCCTTGGTCCCCCACCTGTCTCAAGGGCAGGCACCTTACACACCCACCACCTCAAGCTGAACACATCATGAGGAGCCAGTCTATCAGCATCCTGTCGGCCAACATTAGAGGTTTCATTACAAATGCTGGAGAGCTCACACACAGTTTTGTGAATACTCGACATCCGACTTGATAGCTGTTGTTGAAACATTTTTGGATGACAGGACTCCAGAAAATTTTGCAAGAATTACTGGCTGCACCTCATGAATGAGAAGAGACAGTGTGATGTAATTCAGCTGGGCTTGTGAGGTCTCTAGGGAGACCTAATTATATGGTCACCTTGCCTTGGCAAGTGGCTGAGCAGCCACGCCTTTTTGGCTTAAGTCTCAGCTCCTTTGTTCATCACTGGCGTCAGATCTGGGCGTCAGGTCGCACACGTGGTGTACACCTCATTGTGAAGGGTGCTTGGACCACCATATAAGCCCAAGGAAGAGCATGATCGTGAGACTTCGAGCGGAGTGGCTGCTGTGTGCAGAGCTCTGAGCAGGGAGAGTCAAGCAGAGCTGCGGCATGGGGCAGAGCACTGATCTGACGGGGCTCTCTGTTGGAGACATTGGGCAGAGTACAGGCTTGGAGCAGTACTCGTGCCGTATAGGTCTTGGGATCTGTGGCTTAGTTCCTGTGGTGAACTGTCCTCTGAACTATATTGTAAGTTATATTCATTTTGGTCAAGTTGATTGTGTTCCCTGTCTCACTGCTTATATGTACCACCCCATTGATCTGAAACCACAATAATGTTCTCCTGTTCCCAAATATATTATTGTACAAGGACTTAATAATAAACTGTGTTTGAGTAGAATAGTAATATTCACTGTTATTTGCTCTTTTATTCATTATTTTATTTCAAGTAGTGAGAGGGTGAGTAGTGTGGTGGGTAGAGTAATGAGAGGTGAAGGTGTAGTCACCAGTGACCTCACATTACCTACCTCTGCTAATCATCTCTCCTACCACCTCGCCTGCCTGTCCCCTGCCTACATAATCCTTTACTCACATATTCCCCAAAATGCTTTACGTTCCATTACCCCCCCCCCCAACATGACATGGTGGCAACAAGGGCAAGGAGGAGGTGTTGTTGTGTGCTTCTCTAAAAGTGTATATGCCCAGCACATTGATGTTGCCATCCCTACTCATCTTGAAATGATGTTCTTCAAGCTGTGCATAAACACTAGTACCTCTGTACTAATATGTGCAGTGTACAGACCTCAGTGGCAACACGCAGACCCCATCAACTTCATAATCGAGAATATGGACTCCCTTCTGCTTCAACACAACTGTCAACATATAATTGATGGTGTCCTCAAACAACATCTTATACAGAGGGACTTTGATGACCTTCTTGCAGTGTTTGACATGAGAAACTTTGTTGATTTCCCTACTGTTACAAACCCAGGAAAGAGACAATTGTGGAAGTGGTTGATTGAGCACTTCGGCGCTGCTGCCAGACAGCAGTACCCAGTGTGACGTCATCGCACTTTATGTCAAGGCTGGTGAACCAATGTCATGCAGTGTGTCCACTACTGCTTACTGACTCTGCCAGCCTCAGTTACCTGATGGCCTCATGCAGTGTGTTCACTACAGCCCACTGTGTCTGACGGCCTCAGAATTATCTGACGGTCGCATTCAGTGCACTCGCGACATAGTGTGTTCTGCACAGCACTGAGAGTGAAGACCTCATACCTAGTGAATTTAGCACGGCTTCACAGCTTGACTGCTGATAATGTCTCCTGCTGACAACCAATGTTTCCTGCTGGGAACTTGGACTTAGTTTCCTGATGGCAGTGACTGGACTTAGTTTGCTGCTGAGAACGATTGGACTTCATTCCTAATGTCATCGAATAACTTAGTTCCTGTTGACTACTATTGGACAGTTTCCTGATGGCAGCGACTGGACTTAGTCGGCTGGCCTCCACAACAGTGTTGGCGACAAAATGTAAGTTGTCTTGTGGACACGGTAGCGAAGGTGTGTAGATGTACACAGAGATAAGGATGTCATGTAGACACGGTAGTGAAGGTGTGTAGATGTACACAGAGATAAGGGTGTCATGTAGACACGGTAGCGAAGGTGTGTAGATTTACACGGGGACAAGGGTGTCACGTGGACACAGTTGAGATGGTGTTATAACGCTGAGAAAGGTGTCGTGTTGGACACTGTTACAATGGTGTTGTGTGTCATAGTCGACGCGGGTGTTTGTGATATTGTAGTCAATTATGTCAGTTGTGACACGGGTGATATTGTAGTAATGTGATGTCAGTAACGGACAGTCGTGTTTGTGTTATGGTGCATTGTAATGTGATAATTGTTGTCGTGTATCTGATATTGTAATGTGATAATGAAACCAAAGAATACTCTTTTATGTTGTCTTTTATAATGCTCATATTTTATAATTTACTAGTAAAGATTAAAAATATTATGTATATTTTTGTACACCCGGACAAATATTCTTATTACAGTTTGGATGATGGGCTAAGAATAATATGGTAATTACAGGCTAGTTGAAGTTTTAATCATCCAGATTGTAATATTGTAATACCTACTCACATCTCTGGCTCCTCCCTCGACCCAGTAGTGAGTGATCTGGCAGAAGGTATAGTCACCTGTCAACCCCTCGGCTATGTTGGATCGTCGACCACAAGGCTGTTTTTACGAGGTGAAGAATCCACACTTACAACTTGGCTATCGGAAAGAGGTAATTGGCCAGCACTTTGCTCTGAGCTCGCCACCACCGACTGGAATGCTCTTCTTCAAGGGGATGTTGACAACCAAGTGAATGCCTTCACTGGACACATCCTTAATCTACAACAAGAACACATCCCTCACCGGTAGTATGTGACGAAGCCTACAGATCAGTCTTGGTTCTGCTTTAGTGGTAGAGGGGCTACTTCTGCTAAGTACATAGCTTGGCGAAGGTATAAGAGACATCCTACTACTTATAACAGGAATTTTACAGTCAAGCCTGTAGGCATATGGGTGAAGTTCAAAAGTGAGCCATCTCTAAATGGGAGGTGGATACAAAAAGAAAGCTAGCATCAGGTAGAGTGGGCTTTAAAACCTGATGGTCCCGGTCAAGGACAGACTCGGTTATCTGCGTGATGAACTTATTCCACCTCTAAATCGACAGGATGGGACCACCTCTACTAGTAGTCAAGAGAAAGTGGTCCTCTTTGTCGAACACTTTGCTACCAATATACAAGTTCCTGATCCAGCAAGGGACCCTCCTTGGCTAGCTGCAAGAACTGTGTCAAAACTGTCAGTGGTGACAATAAGGCTGGAGGAGGTGCATCTTATTCTTAAATCGTTTGACCAAGACAAGCTGAGCCCAAGACTGCTGAGTAGATGTGCAGACCAACTAGCAGCACCTTTAACTCGCATCTTTCAACACTACCTATTACAGTGTAAATGGCCTTCTCTGTGGAAAGAGGCAAATGTAGTCCCTGTTCACAAAAAGAAGAGCAGTGCAGAAATCAGCAACTACAGGCCAGTGTCACTCCTGTCAATCACTGGTAAGATCCTTGAGACAATAATCTCAAGACAGTGTTTTTTGACTACCACTCAATACTTTGTGACCATCAATATGGCTTCAGGAAAAGTTACTCTGCTGCTGATCTTTTGTTAAACCTCTCCATTAAATGGCACCAGTCACTGGATGAATCCAAAGTCAGCTGTGTGGTAGCACTGGACATTGTTGGTGCCTTCGACCGAGTGTGGCACCAGGGCCTCTTGGGAAAACTGCAAGCACTGGGAATTGCAGATTCTACACTATGTCTCCTCAGCATTTACCTTCATGTTAGATCTCTAAGGGTAGTTCTCAATGGAGCAGAATCAGCAAGATATCCTATTGGAGCAAGTGTTCCACAGGGAAGTGTGCTTGGGTCATTGTTATGGAATGTCTTCTTCAATAACCTTCATCTCATCCCAGAATCACATGCATATGCAGACGACTGTACACTGACATTCACTTATCCAAGAGAAGAAATGCCAGCTGCTCTAAGCTATAACAATCACCAGTTGAGAGCTATATAAGCTTAGGGAAATAGATGACAAGTAACATTTGCTCCTGAAAAAACACAAATGATGATGGTCTCCAAGCACCGTGATGGTAATGCTGGTGCAGCAGTGAGAATGAGTAGGAGAGTGTTGGTACCCAGGGAAGAAGTTGTTATATTTGGGTGAAATTTGACTCCAAACTGACCATGAAGAACTACGTCGTAAATCTTGCAAACAAGGCAGCCAGGAAGTTTACAGCACTTCGACGTACCTCGCATTTACTCGACAGTAGGAGTTGCAAGATTCTGTATGAGGCACAAGTACACTCACACCATGAGTATGCTCCACTTTCTTGGTTTGCTTGCCCAACCCATCTCATCTACTACTGCTTGACAGAGCAGAGAACAGAGAAAGACGCCTTATCTATCGCCTGGACACATCCTGGAGAGATCTGTCATTTCAGCAGAACCTTCAACACAGGAGGGTTGTGGGAGCCTTACTGTTATGTACAAGGCCAACATCGTCAAAGTACCACACTTGGATCCACTTCGAGGACAGCGTGAAGCAAGCTTCTATACGACAAAACGGGCAGAAAGCAGCAACTTCACTCTGGTTGTACCCTTCTCCAGAACATCACTTCATCTGAGATCATTAATCTCCAGGATGACTCGAGTCTGGAACACGTTCGTACAACATAATGATATCAACGAGATAAAGTCAGTTGATCATTCGAAAATGCTGGCTCACATATGGCTCCAACTTCATTCTGTTCCCTACTTGTATGTTTCGTAACAAAAAAAATGCTTTCAAATGAGCTGATGAAGGTAACAGCTCTAAGCTTGCCAATAACCTAACCTTGTCAAACCCTGTGTAAAACATTCGGGATTCTTAACCTAACCTTGTTAAACCCTATGCAAAAAAAAGAGAGAGAAAGAGCGAGAGAGAGAGAGAGAGAGAGAGAGAGAGAGAGTGAGAGAGAGAGAGAGAGAGAGAGAGACAGAGAGAGAGAGAGAGAAAGAGAGAGAGAGATGCTCTAGTGTGGTGCCTCAGTTGATTGGTTTCTTGGACTTAATTATGTTCCTCTGTACTTGTCTCGCCCCTAACCATCTAGACAACACTCGACGAACCGGAGAGAGAGAGAGAGAGAGAGAGAGAGAGAGAGAGAGAGAGAGAGAGAGAGAGAGAGAGAGAGAGGAAAATAGATAAAAAGAAGATTAAACGAGATGCTTTAAAAATATTTAGTGAGGTATGGAATAACTTGAGTTAAAAAAAAACAGAAGGGTATTTCACCTTCATAGATAACGAGTTAAAATGTACACACAAATCTTGTTCAGTTTGCATATACCTAGATGATGTTGTGTGTAATGTGGTTGATGGTATGTTGTGTGTAGTGTGGTTGATGGTATGTTGTGTGTAGTGTGGTTGATGGTATGTTGTGTGTAGTGTGGTTGATGGTATGTTGTGTGTAATGTGGTTGATGGTATGTTGTGTGTAGTGTGGTTGATGGTATGTTGTGTGTAGTGTGGTTGATGGTATGTTGTGTGTAGTGTGGTTGATGGTATGTTGTGTGTAGTGTGGTTGATGGTATGCTGTGTGTAATGTGGTTGATGGTATGTTGTGTGTAGTGTGGTTGATGGTATGTTGTGTGTAGTGTGGTTGATGGTATGCTGTGTGTAATGTGGTTGATGGTATGTTGTGTGTAGTGTGGTTGATGGTATGTTGTGTGTAGTGTGGTTGATGGTATGTTGTGTGTAGTGTGGTTGATGGTATGTTGTATGTAGTGTGGTTGATGGTATGTTGTGTGTATTGTGGTTGATGGTATGTTGTGTGTATTGTGGTTGATGGTATGTTGTATGTAGTGTGGTTGATGGTATGTTGTATGTAGTGTGGTTGATGGTATGTTGTGTGTAGTGTGGTTGATGGTATGTTGTGTGTAGTGTGGTTGATGGTATGCTGTGTGTATTGTGGTTGATGGTATGTTGTGTGAAGTGTGGTTGATGGTATGTTGTGTGTAGTGTGGTTGATGGTATGTTGTGTGAAGTGTGGTTGATGGTATGTTGTGTGTATTGTGGTTGATGGTATGTTGTGTGAAGTGTGGTTGATGGTATGTTGTGTGTAGTGTGGTTGATGGTATGTTGTGTGTAGTGTGGTTGATGGTATGTTGTGTGTAGTGTGGTTGATGGTATGTTGTGTGTAGTGTGGTTGATGGTATGTTGTGTGTAGTGTGGTTGATGGTATGTTGTGTGTAGTGTGGTTGATGGTATGTTGTGTGTAGTGTGGTTGATGGTATGCTGTGTGTATTGTGGTTGATGGTATGTTGTGTGAAGTGTGGTTGAAGGTATGTTGTGTGTAGTGTGGTTGATGGTATGTTGTGTGAAGTGTGGTTGATGGTATGTTGTGTGTATTGTGGTTGATGGTATGTTGTGTGAAGTGTGGTTGATGGTATGTTGTGTGTAGTGTGGTTGATGGTATGTTGTGTGAAGTGTGGTTGATGGTATGCTGTGTGTATTGTGGTTGATGGTATGTTGTGTGAAGTGTGGTTGATGGTATGTTGTGTGTAGTGTGGTTGATGGTATGTTGTGTGTAGTGTGGTTGATGGTATGTTGTGTGTAGTGTGGTTGATGGTATGTTGTGTGTATTGTGGTTGATGGTATGTTGTGTGAAGTGTGGTTGATGGTATGTTGTGTGTAGTGTGGTTGATGGTATGTTGTGTGAAGTGTGGTTGATGGTATGTTGTGTGTAGTGTGGTTGATGGTATGTTGTGTGTAGTGTGGTTGATGGTATGTTGTGTGTAGTGTGGTTGATGGTATGTTGTGTGTAATGTGGTTGATGGTATGTTGTGTGAAGTGTGGTTGATGGTATGTTGTGTGTAGTGTGGTTGATGTTATGTTGTATGTAGTGTGGTTGATGGTATGTTGTGTGTAATGTGGTTGATTGTATGTTGTGTGTAGTGTGGTTGATGGTATGTTGTGTGTAGTGTGGTTGATGGTATGTTGTGTGTAGTGTGGTTGATGGTATGTTGTGTGTAGTGTGGTTGATGGTATGTTGTGTGTAGTGTGGTTGATGGTATGTTGTGTGTAGTGTGGTTGATGGTATGTTGTGTGTAGTGTGGTTGATGGTATGTTGTGTGTAGTGTGGTTGATGGTATGTTGTGTGTAGTGTGGTTGATGGTATGTTGTGTGTAGTGTGGTTCATGGTATGTTGTGTGTAGTATGGTTGATGGTATGTTATGTGTATTGTGGTTTATGGTATGTTGTGTGTAGTGTGGTTGATGGTATGTTGTGTGTAGTGTGGTTGATGGTATGTTGTGTGTAGTGTGGTTGATGGTATGTTGTGTGAAGTGTGGTTGATGGTATGTTGTGTGTATTGTGGTTGATGGTATGTTGTGTGAAGTGTGGTTGATGGTATGTTGTGTGTAGTGTGGTTGATGGTATGTTGTGTGTAGTGTGGTTGATGGTATGTTGTGTGTAGTGTGGTTGATGGTATGTTGTGTGTAGTGTGGTTGATGGTATGTTGTGTGTAGTGTGGTTGATGGTATGTTGTGTGTAGTGTGGTTGATGGTATGTTGTGTGTAGTGTGGTTGATGGTATGCTGTGTGTATTGTGGTTGATGGTATGTTGTGTGAAGTGTGGTTGATGGTATGTTGTGTGTAGTGTGGTTGATGGTATGTTGTGTGAAGTGTGGTTGATGGTATGTTGTGTGTATTGTGGTTGATGGTATGTTGTGTGAAGTGTGGTTGATGGTATGTTGTGTGTAGTGTGGTTGATGGTATGTTGTGTGAAGTGTGGTTGATGGTATGCTGTGTGTATTGTGGTTGATGGTATGTTGTGTGAAGTGTGGTTGATGGTATGTTGTGTGTAGTGTGGTTGATGGTATGTTGTGTGTAGTGTGGTTGATGGTATGTTGTGTGTAGTGTGGTTGATGGTATGTTGTGTGTATTGTGGTTGATGGTATGTTGTGTGAAGTGTGGTTGATGGTATGTTGTGTGTAGTGTGGTTGATGGTATGTTGTGTGAAGTGTGGTTGATGGTATGTTGTGTGTAGTGTGGTTGATGGTATGTTGTGTGTAGTGTGGTTGATGGTATGTTGTGTGTAGTGTGGTTGATGGTATGTTGTGTGTAATGTGGTTGATGGTATGTTGTGTGAAGTGTGGTTGATGGTATGTTGTGTGTAGTGTGGTTGATGTTATGTTGTATGTAGTGTGGTTGATGGTATGTTGTGTGTAATGTGGTTGATGGTATGTTGTGTGTAGTGTGGTTGATGGTATGTTGTGTGTAGTGTGGTTGATGGTATGTTGTGTGTAGTGTGGTTGATGGTATGTTGTGTGTAGTGTGGTTGATGGTATGTTGTGTGTAGTGTGGTTGATGGTATGTTGTGTGTAGTGTGGTTGATGGTATGTTGTGTGTAGTGTGGTTGATGGTATGTTGTGTGTAGTGTGGTTGATGGTATGTTGTGTGTAGTGTGGTTGATGGTATGTTGTGTGTAGTGTGGTTCATGGTATGTTGTGTGTAGTATGGTTGATGGTATGTTGTGTGTATTGTGGTTTATGGTATGTTGTGTGTAGTGTGGTTGATGGTATGTTGTGTGTAGTGTGGTTGATGGTATGTTGTGTGTAGTGTGGTTGATGGTATGTTGTGTGTAGTGTGGTTGATGGTATGTTGTGTGTAGTGTGGTTGATGGTATGTTGTGTGTAGTGTGGTTGATGGTATGTTGTGTGTAGTGTGGTTGATGGTATGTTGTGTGTAGTGTGGTTGATGGTATGCTGTGTGTAGTGTGGTTGATGGTATGTTGTGTGTAGTGTGGTTGATGGTATGTTGTGTGTAGTGTGGTTGATGGTATGTTGTGTGTAGTGTGGTTGATGGTATGTTGTGTGTAGTGTGGTTGATGGTATGTTGTGTGTAGTGTGGTTGATGGTATGTTGTGTGTAGTGTGGTTGATGGTATGTTGTGTGTAGTGTGGTTCATGGTATGTTGTGTGTAGTGTGGTTGATGGTATGTTGTGTGTAGTGTGGTTGATGGTATGTTGTGTGTAGTGTGGTTCATGGTATGTTGAGTGTAGTGTGGTTGATGGTATGTTGTGTGTAGTGTGGTTGATGGTATGTTGTGTGTAGTGTGGTTCATGGTATGTTGTGTGTAGTGTGGTTCATGGTATGTTGTATGTAGTGTGGTTGATGGTATGTTGTGTGTAGTGTGGTTCATGGTATGTTGTGTGTAGTGTGGTTCATGGTATGTTGTGTGTAGTGTGGTTGATGGTATGTTGTGTGTAGTGTGGTTGATGGTATGTTGTGTGTAGTGTGGTTCATGGTATGTTGTGTGTAGTGTGGTTGATGGTATGTTGTGTGTAGTGTGGTTCATGGTATGTTGTGTGTAGTGTGGTTGATGGTATGTTGTGTGTAGTGTGGTTCATGGTATGTTGTGTGTTCTGTGGTTCACATGGTATGTTGTGTGTAGTGTGGTTCACATGGTATGTTGTGTGTAGTGTGGTTCATGGTATGTTGTGTGTAGTGTGGTTCACCCTGGTATGTTGCATGTAGTGTGGTTCATCATGGTACGTTGTGTGTAGTGTGGTTCATGGTATGTCGTGTGTAGTGTGGTTCATCATGGTATGTTGTGTGTAGTGTGGTTCACGTGGTATGTTGTGTGTAGTGTGGTTCATGGTACATTGTGTGTATTGCGGTTCAACCCAGAATGTTGTGTTATGTGGCCTGATTCACATTATGCTATTTTGGGTAAGGCCTGTATACTTTCCCTGGATGCCCCATACATTCTTGAGCTCGCTGGGAGCCCGGTTTAGTACCTCTGCCTGGGTAAGGGTTCTGTCTGGTCTCCATCTTTCTGCCTCTGATGTTTACGTTGGTTACATCACGCTACTTGACTCTACGATTATCACCATTAATTTTGAATTAAGTAACTCATGTTGCAAGCTCCTGACAACATGGCACATGACTTAAAACTTTTATTCAAAACCCCGGCTGTGGCTGTGGCTGTGGCTGTGGCTGGCTGTGGCTGTGGCTCCTGTTATATATATATGCATGTATATATATATATATATATATATATATATATATATATATATATATATATATATATATATATATATATATATATATATATATATTATTTAACCACGAACGAGTGGTATTAATCAATAACAACACTGAGACTAGCCAAGGATGAGTCGGGCCAAAACGACATGGGTTCGAATCCTCGGCTAGTCGTAGTGTTGTTATTGATTATTACCATTCGTACGGGTTACAATAATAGCCAAATATTGCTCGTGAGGCTAGTAAACCTGAGATTTTGGCTTAAATAGCAACGCACTTCTTGCCGAATAAAGAAAGCTATAATTTTTGTATGTAGTAATTTCGCAAGAATCATTGTGAAGCTAAGGAACAAAAAATATATTTCATTGTGTATGTTTATTATTAAATTATTGCAAACTTATCTAAAATATATTTAGTTGGATTGGGCTAAATTAAATTTCGTTTGTTATAATAAGGTTAGGTAAGTTTCCTAAGGTTCTTTTGGAACAAAATTATTAAATTTAGCATTAACATAAATGAAAAAATATATCTATACGTATAAGAGAAAATTTTAGAAAGGATTTAATTTTCAATGAGTTCTTGATAACTGACCAGTTTTAAATATATACACACACATACACACACACACACACACACACACACACACACCCACACACACACACACACACACACACACACACACACACACACACACACACACACACACACACACACACACACATATATATATATATATATATATATATATATATATATATATATATATATATATATATATATATATATATATATATATATATATATATATATATACATATATATATGCAAGGAATTCGCAAGAGCAGGCGAAATATACACAAACACTGATCTCTGGCTGAAGGAGACTCGAACCTACGAACCTTGGAACAAGGTACGCAGTGCTTTACCAATCTACCCACATTGGACCAATACCTTGGAGTCCAGCTTGCGCTAGACTTTGATCCAAGGCAGCCAGCTTTCAGGGAGAAGGCTTACAGCTTTTCATCTCATCCCCTGCATGCATCAGCCTTACTAGAGATATTAACAATGCAAGGAATTCGCAAGAGCAGGCGAATATATATATATATATATATATATATATATATATATATATATATATATATATATATATATATATATATATATATATATATATATATATATATGAAGGATGTTTTTGGGGCATCTTACTCCCACACCTTATGGTGTGGGCAACTCACCCCCACACTAATGTCAGCATGGTTTTACAAAGAGGCACTCCTGCCTTACAAATTTATTAACTTTTTTCACTAAGGTATTTGAGGAGGTAGATCATGGTAATGAATATGATACTGTGTATATGGACTTCAGTAAGGCTTTTGACAGGGTCCCACATCAGAGACTATTGAGGAAATTTAAGGCACATGGAATAGGAGGAGAAATTTTTTCCTGAAGAGAGGCATGGTTGACAAATAGGCAGCAGAGAGTTTGCATAAATGGGGAGAAATCAGAGTGGGGAAGCGTCACGAGCGGTGTTCCACAGGGGTCAGTGTTGGGCCCCTTTTTGTTCACAATATACATAAACGACATAGATGAGGGCATAAAGAGCGACATCAGCAAGTTTGCCGAAGACACCAAAATAGGCCCTCCAATTCATTCTGACGAGGACATTAGAGCACTCCAGGAAGATTTGAATAGACTGATTGATGCAGTGGTCGGAGAAAGTGGCAGATGCAGTTAATATATACAAATACAAAGTTCTAAATGTTGGACAGGAAAATAACAATGCCACATATGAACTAAATAAAGTAGATCTTAATATTACGGATTGCGTAAAAAAAAACTTAGGAGTTCTGGTTAGCAGTAATTTGAAACCAAGACAACAGTGCATAAGTGTTGGCAATGAAGCTAACAGAATCCTTGGCTTCATATCAAGAAGCATAAATAATAGGAGTCCTCAGGTTGTTCTTCAAGTCTGTATATCCTTGGTTAGGCCTCATTTAGATTATGCTGCACAGTTCTGGTCATTGTATTACAGAATGGATATAAATGCTCTAGGAAACGTACAAAGGAGGATAACAAAGTCGATCCCATGTATCAGAAATCTTCCCTATGAGGATAGACTGAGGACCCTGAATCTGCACTCGCTAGAAAGGCGTAGAATTAGGGGGGATATGATTGAGGTGTATAAATGAAAGACAGGAATAAATAAAGGGGATGTATATAGCGTACTGAAAATATCTAGCCTAGACAGAACTCGCAGCAATGGTTTTAAGTTGGAAAAATTCAGATTCAGGAAGGATATAGGAAAGCACTGGTTTGGTAATAAAGTTGTGGATGAGTGGAACAAGCTCCCGAGTACAGTTATTCAGGCTAAAACGTTGTGTAGTTTTAAAAATAGGTTAGATAAATACATGAATGGGTGTGGGTGGGTGTGAGTTGGACGTAATTAGCTTGTGCTACTAGGTTAGTTGCCGTGTTCCTTCCTTAAGTGAATGTGACCTGACCTGACTAGGATGGGGCATTCGCTTAAGCCGGTAGGAGACGTGGACCTGCTTCGCATGGGCCAGTAGGCCTGCTGCAGTGTTCCTTCTTTCATATGTTCTTATGTGTGGGCCACTCACGCCCACACACCCTGAGAGTGTTGGCAACTCACGCCCATACACCCTGAGAGTGTTGATAACTCACGCCCACAAACCCAGACGGTGTGCCCAACTCACGCCCACATACCCAGACGGTGTGCCCAACTCATGCCCACATGCCCTGCTCATGAAGGCCACATAAAAACAAATCGCCTCTGGACTAACGTAATCAAGACGGAGACTTGATAGTGTGTGACGGCAGGTGTGCCAGAGGTCTGGCACTGGCCATCTCTCACCCTCACTATCTGACTGCCTGGTTTGGTGGGTAGCCTTGTGGGTGGATGGGTGGGAAGCTAGATGGGTGACGGGGATGGATGGGTGAATAGATGGGTAGGTTTATCGGGGGAAGTGGGTTGTAAGGTGAGTAACTGCGCAGTCTCTAGTGAGCCCTTCCAATGCTACTACCTTCAGTGCACTGTTGCAACCATCAGTGTAGTGTTACAACCATCAGTGTAGTGTTACAATCATAAGTGTAGTGTTACAACCATCAGTGTAGTGTTACAACCATCAGTGTACTGTTGCAACCATCAGTGTAGTGCTACAACCGTTAGTGTAGTGTTACAACCATCAGTGTAGTGTTACAAAGATAAGTGTAGTGTTACAACCATCAGTGTAGTGTTACAAAGATAAGTGTAGTGTTACAACATTCAGTGTAGTGTTATAACCATCAGTGTAGTGTTACAACCATCAGTGTAGTGTTACAAAGATAAGTGTAGTGTTACAACATTCAGTGTAGTGTTATAACCATCAGTGTAGTGTTACAACCATCAGTGTAGTGTTACAAAGATAAGTGTAGTGTTACAACATTCAGTGTAGTGCTATAACCATCAGTGAAGTGTTACAGCCATCAGTGTAGTGTTACAACCATCAGTGTAGTGTTACAAGCATCAATGTAGTGTTACAACCATCAGTATAGTGTTACAATCGTTAGTGTAGTGTTACAACCATCAGTGCAGTGTTACAACCATCATTTTAGTGTTACAACCATCAGTTTAGTGCTACAACCATCAGTGTTGTGTTGCAACAGTCAGTGTAGTGTTACAACCGTTAGTGTAGTGCTACAACCATCAGTGTAGTGTTACAACCATCAGTGTTGTGTTACAACCATCAGTGTAGTGTTACAACCATCAGTGTAGTGTTACAACCATCAGTGTAGTTCTACAACTATCAGTGTAGTGTTACAACCATCAGTGTAGTGTTACAACCAACAGTGTAGTGTTACAACCATCAGTGTAGTGCTACAACCATCAGTGTAGTGTTACAACCATCAGTGTAGTGTTACAACCATCAGTGTAGTGTTACAACCATCAGTGTAGTGTTACAACCATCAGTGTAGTGCTACAACCATCAGTGTAGTGTTACAACCATCAATTTAGTGTTACAACCATCAATTTAGTGTTACAACCATCAGTGTGGTGTTACAACCATCAGTGTAGTGTTACAACCATCAGTGTAGTGCTACAACCATCAGTGTAGTGTTACAACCATCAATTTAGTGTTACAACCATCAGTGTGGTGTTACAACCATCAGTGTAGTGTTACAACCATCAGTGTAGTGCTACAACCATCAGTGTAGTGTTACAACCATCAGTGTAGTGTTACAACCATCAGTGTAGTGTTACAACCATCAGTGTAGTGTTACAACCATCAGTGTAGTGTTACAACCATCAATTTAGTGTTACAACCATCAGTGTGGTGTTACAACCATCAATTTAGTGTTACAACCATCAGTGTAGTGTTACAACCATCAGTGTAGTGTTACAACCATCAATTTAGTGTTACAACCATCAGTGTGGTGTTACAACCATCAGTGTAGTGTTACAACCATCAGTGTAGTGTTACAACCATCAGTGTAGTGTTACAACCATCAGTTTAGTTCAACAACCATCAATTTAGTGTTACAACCATCAGTGTGGTGTTACAACCATCAATGTAGTATTACAACCATCAGTGTATTGTTACAACCATCAGTTTAGTTCAACAACCATCAATTTAGTGTTACAACCATCAGTGTGGTGTTACAACCATCAGTGTAGTGTTACAACCATCAGTGTAGTGTTACAACCATCAGTTTAGTTCAACAACCATCAATTTAGTGTTACAACCATCAGTGTGGTGTTACAACCATCAATGTAGTGTTACAACCATCAGTGTAGTGTTACAACCATCAGTTTAGTTCAACAACCATCAATTTAGTGTTACAACCATCAGTGTGGTGTTACAACCATCAGTGTAGTGTTATAATCATCAGTGTATTGTTACTAACATCAATGTAGTGTTACAACCATCAGTGTAGTGCTACAACCATCAGCGTAGTGTTACAACCATTACAACCATCAATGTAGTGCTACATCCATTATTGTAGTGTTACAACCATCAGTGTAGTGTTACATCCATTAGTGCAGTGTTACAACCATCAGTGAAGTGTTACAACCATCAGTGTAGTGTTACAACCATAAGTGTAGTGTTACAACCATCAGTGTAGTGCTACAACCATCAGCGTAGTGTTACAACCATTACAACCATCAGTGTAGTGTTACAACCATCAGTGTAGTGTTACAACCATTACAACCATCAGTGTAGTGCTACAACCATCAGCGTAGTGTTACAACCATTACAACCATCAGTGTAGTGTTACAACCATCAGTGTAGTGTTACAACCATTACAACCATCAGTGTAGTGTTACAACCATCAGTGTAGTGTTACAACCATTACAACCATCAGTGAAGTGTTACAACTATCAGTGTAGTTCAACAACTATTAGTGTAGTGTTACACATATCAGTGTAGCGCTACAACCATCAGTGTAGTGCCACAACTATCAGTGTAGTGCTACAACTATCAGTGTAGTGTTAAAACCATCAGTGTAGTGCTACACCTATCACTGTAGTGCTACAACCATCACTGTAGTGCTACAACCATCACTGTAGTGCTACAACCATCACTGTAGTGCTACAACCATCACTGTAGTGCTACAACCATCACTGTAGTGCTACAACCATCACTGTAGTGCTACAACCATCACTGTAGTGCTACAACCATCAGTGTAGTGATACAACCATCAGTCTAGTGCTACAACTATCAGTGTAGTGTTACAACTATCAGTGTAGTGTTACAACTATCAGTGTAGTTTTACAACTATCAGTGTAGTTTTACAACTATCAGTGTAGTTTTACAACTATCAGTGTAGTGTTACAACTATCAGTGTAGTTTTACAACTATCAGTGTAGTTTTACAACTATCAGTGTAGTGCCACAACTATCAGTGTAGTGTTACAACTATCAGTGTAGTTTTACAACTATCAGTGTAGTTTTACAACTATCAGTGTAGTGCCACAACTATCAGTGTAGTGTTACAACTATCAGTGTAGTGTTACAACTATCAGTGTAGTGCCACAACTATCAGTGTAGTGTTACAACTATCAGTGTAGTTTTACAACTATCAGTGTAGTGCCACAACTATCAGTGTAGTGTTACAACTATCAGTGTAGTTTTACAACTATCAGTGTAGTTTTACAACTATCAGTGTAGTGCCACAACTATCAGTGTAGTGTTACAACTATCAGTGTAGTGTTACAACTATCAGTGTAGTGCCACAACTATCAGTGTAGTGTTACAACCATCAATGTAGTGTTACAACCATCAATGTAGTGTTACAACCATCAATGTAGTGTTACAACCATCAATGTAGTGTTACAACCATCAGTGTTGCCTCCATCAATGCAGTGCTGCCTACATCAATACAGTGCTGCCTACATCAATACAGTGCTGCCTACATCAATACAGTGCTGCCTACATCAATACAATGCTACCACCATCAACAGAGTGCTACTACCAGCAATATAGTGCTGCCTCCATCGATACAGCTCTTCCTACATTTATATAGTGCTACCACCATCAATATAATGTTACCGTTATCACTATAGTTCTACCCCCGTTAATACAGTACTACCTACATCAGTATACTGCTACCATGAATATTGTTAAGTCGTAGTGGGTACACAGGCTTGTGTTGTGCCCATGGCCCGGGAGGGCCATGCCCACGAGAGAGAGCTGGGAGGCCTTGTGTCTTGCTGCTAGGCCGCTGTGTGAGTGAGGCGGAGGCATGTCTGGGCATACTGAAGTGGCAAGGCCTATAGATGGCAGCACCTGAGTGGCGCGAAATATGAACTAAGCTGGCAGACAGCATGGGCTGTCTGTGCAGACAGTACAGGCTGTCTACATACAGTGCTACTATCATCAATATAGTGCTTCCTCCATTAAATATATTGCTGCCACCATGAATTTATTACCATCAGTATAGTGCTAAAATTGTCGATAGAGTGTTACCTCCATTAATATTGTGCTACCTCCATCAATATAGTGCTACCGCCATCAATACAATGCTAAAACCATCAGTACATTGTTACCACCATCAAAATAGTGTTACCCCCATCAGTATAGTGTTGCCACCATCAGTATAGTGCTACAACCATCAATATAGTGCTACCACCATCAAAATAGTGTTACCACCATCAATATAGTGTTGCCACCATCAGTATAGTGCTACAACCATCAATATAGTGCTACCATCCTCAACATAGTGTTACGACCATCAATATAGTGCTATCACCAGCAATATAGTGCTTCCACCATCAGTATAGTGCTACCACAATCAATATAGTGCTACCACCATCAGTATAGTGCTACCACCATCAAAATAATGCTACCACCATCAATATAGTGTTACCACCATCAATATGGTGCTACCAACATCAATATAGTACTACCACCATCAATGTAGTGCTACCACCATCAATATAGTGTTACCACCATCAATATACCGCTACCATCATCAATATAGTGATACCAACTTCAATACAGTGCTACCACCATCAATATAGTGCTACCACCATCAATATACTGCTGCCACCATCAATGCAGTGCTACCACCATCAATATGGTGCTACCACCATCAGTCATGTAGGGAGGTTACGGAATGCGCCCTTAATTGGGAAATAAAGGAGTAAAGGGAGAGAGTAGGCAGGAGAGGTGACAGGAGCGGAGGTAATGACTGCACCATCACTTC
The DNA here is from genome assembly GCF_038502225.1 of Cherax quadricarinatus. NCBI lineage: Eukaryota > Metazoa > Arthropoda > Malacostraca > Decapoda > Parastacidae > Cherax > Cherax quadricarinatus. The sequence continues at coordinate 8,484,664 of NC_091294.1, read as the reverse complement.
TCATTATCTCTCCCACCACACTACTAACCCTCTCTGTACTTGAAATAAAATAATGAATAAAATAATAAATAAATAATGGGGACAGTGAATATTACTATTCCACTCAAACACAGTCTATTGTTAAGTCCTTGTACAAGAATACATTTGAGAACAGGAGAACAACATTGGGTTTAGATAAATGGGGTTGGTACACATAAGTAGTGAGACAAGGAATACAATCAACTGATGAAACAGAATATAACTTACAATATAGTTCAGAGGACAGTTCACCACAGGAACTCAGTCACACTCTAGCCACAGATCCCAAGACCTACGCAGCCGAGCACTGCTCCAGCCAGTACTCTGCCCAGTGTCTCCAACAGTCTCTCCAGCAGCCCTCTCTCAAAGATCTGCATACCGCCAGCAGCTCTGCCAGACTCTCTAGCCCAGAGCTCTGCAAACAGGCCAGAGCTCCTCCCGAATCTGCTGCTCAGAGCCCTGCACTCCGGCAGCAGCTCCGCTCGAATCTCCATCTCTAGCTGTTTCCTTGAGCATATATGGTTCTTTAAGCACCCCCCACAATAAGGCATGCACCACGTGTTTTGACCTGACGCCGAGATCTGACGCCATCAAGAACAAAAGACCTGAGACTTAAACCAAAAGGCATGTCTGACAGCTATTTGCCAAGGCAACGTGTGACCATTTGCTAGTTAATTAGGCCTCCCTCAGAGACCTCACACATCAATATAGTACTATAACCGTCAATATAGTGCTACCACCATCATTATAGTGCTGCCACCATCAATATAGTGCTACTGATCATCCTCACAGAAGCAACACCGGGGGTTTCTTCTTCCTCTTCTCCCTCTCCCTCTTCTTCTTCTTGTGTTCTATTGTTCTGTCTTGTGATGAAATGTTTCTTTGTTCTTTTTCTGGAAGTGAGTGGTGGCTGGGGAGCCTCCGCTCTCCTGCCCCCACCCCTTTCTTCACTCATATTCACACACACACACACACACACACACACACACACACACACACACACACACACACACACACATATATATATATATATATATATATATATATATATATATATATATATATATATATATATATATATATATATGTCGTGCCGAATATGTAAAACTGGTCAATTAGCAAGAACTCATTTCAAATTAAGTCCTTTCTAAAATTTTCTCTTATACGTTTAAAGATATATTTTTTTCATTAATGTTGATGTAAAAATTTATAATTTTGCACCAAAAGGAACTTAGAAAACTTATCTAACCTTATTATAACAAGCGCAATTTATTTTAGCCTAACCCAACTAAATATATTTTAGATTTGTTTATAGTAATTTAATATTAAACAAACACAGTGAAATATATTTTTTTCGTTAGGTTCAGAATGATTTTGGCGAAATTATTGCATGCACAAATTTTCACTTGTCCTATATGGCAAGATGAGCGTTGCTATTTAAGCCAAGATCGCAAGTTCTGCCTATTCGGGACGACACACACACACACACACACACACACACACACACACACACACACACACACACACACACACACACACACACACACATATATATATATATATATATATATATATATATATATATATATATATATATATATATATATATATATATATATGTATGTATGTATATATATATATATATATATATATATATATATATATATATATATATATATATATATATATATACTTATATATATATTTATACATATATATGTATATATGCAACCAATCGCAGACAGGCGACTTTAACTATGCAAGACAAGCCACAGGGGGGTTAAAATCTGTAGCTCAAGTACTTTCACACTTCTCAGTGCATCATCAGGATCTGTGCAACTTGCAAGAGAGCGACTAAAGCAGGGAGAATTCTCAGGGTAGCATAGTGTGGATGTGTCACCGTCCACGGTTTCCCTTAGAATGTGGTCAGTGGTCAGTGCCAACCCCACCCTACTGCCATTATCCTACTCCCCCATATGGGGCAGGAGGGTTTCTGAGATGTCAAATATGAAATTATAAGAATTAATAGCCAGTCCCTAGCTTTTTCAAGTCATTTATGGCAGGTGATGTGGTTTGAGAAATTGCATTTGTCGTTGGATACTATACACATGTATTGCTATATTCTGTGTAACCTTTTTAAATAATAAAGAAAAGAATCATCCTTCTTGAAACATGAAAGGAATACAGTATATAACTCAATTTATGGGTTATGCAAGCTTGATAGCTATTTAGTGGAGTCCATTGTACGCAATTTTAAACAACAATGCTATACAAAATCACAGGATTCCTCATTATGCCAGGTTGTTTGATGGATTGGTGATGCCCGACCAGTGTCTATGCTATAAAGAGATCCTGCCTCCACTACATCACTACCCAGGCTATTCCACTTCCTGACAACCCTGTGACTGAAGAAATACTTCCTAACATCCTTTTGGTTCATATGAGTCTTCAGCTTCCAACTGAGACCCCTTGCTGCTGTGTCCCATCTATGGAACATCCTGTCTCTGTCCACCTTGTTTATACCTCTCAGTATTTTGTATGTCGTTATCATATCCCCTCTAACTCTCCTGTCTTCCAGTGTCATCAGGTCGATTTAACTTAACCTCTCCTCGTAGGTCATACCTCTTAGCTCTGGGACTAGTCTTGTTGCAAACCTTTGCACTTTCTCTAGTTTCCTTACATGCTTGGCTAGGTGAGGGTTCCAAACTGGCGCTACATACTCCAATATGGGCCTAACGTACACAGTGTACAGGGTCCTGAATGACTCCTATTTAGATGTCGGAATGCAGTTCTTAGGTTTGCCAGGCTCCCGTATGCTGCAACAGTAATTTGGTTGATGTGTGCCTCAGGAGATGTTCCCGGTGTTATACTCACCCCAAGATCCTTTTCCTTGAGCGAGGTTTGTAGGCTCTGGCCCCCTAGACTCTACTCCGTCTGTGGTCTTCTTTGCCCTTCCCCAATCTTCATGACTTTGCACTTGGTGGGGTTGAACTCTAGGAGCCAGTTTCTGGACCAGGCCTGCAGTGTGTCCAGATCCCTTTGTAGTTCTGCCTGGTCTTCGTCGGATTGAATTCTTCTCATCAACTTCACATCATCTGCAAACAGGGACAATTCGGAGTCTATTCCTCCCGTCATATAGTTCACAAATACCAGAAACACCTGTCCTAGGACTGATCTCTGTGGCACACCGCTCGTTACCGACGCCCACTCTGACACTTCGCCATGTACCATGACTCGCTGTTGTCTTCCTGACAGGTATTCCCTAATCCACTGCAGTGCCTTCCCTGTTATCCCTGCCTGGTCTTCCAGCTTTCGCACTAGTCTCTTGTGAGTAACTGTGTCAAACTCCTTCTTACAGCCCAAGAAAATGCAGTCTACCCACCCCTCTCTCTCTTGTCTTACTGCCGTCACCCTGTCATAGAACTCCATTAGGTTTGTGACGCAGGATTTCCCGTCCCTGAAACGGTGCTGGCTGTCGTTGTGTGTGTGTGTGTGTGTGTGTGTGTGTGTGTGTGTGTGTGTGTGTGTGTGTGTGTGTGTGTGTGTGTGTGTGTGTGTGTATGTGTGTGTGGCGAAAGAATCGATTTAGTTTTTACTGTCAAAAGTTCTAAAGCTAAAATGATTGTAGAAGAAATTAATTAGTATTTGTATTTTCAGAAATTATAATCCAAAGTTAATAAAGTTGAAATTTTAATTGGTTAAAATTTGTTTTATATTCCGATCCGGTTTTTATTTCCTCAAGTTTTCCAAAACCGAGTAATTGAAATTTGTCCAAAATGAACTTCATATTGTTTTCTGAGGCCCATTGATAGACTTAGTTAATGTCCACTTGATGTACAGCGTCCTCATTGTCTACCCACCTGTCTAACAGCTTGTCTACCCACCTGTCTAACAGCTTGTCTACCCACCCGTCTATCTACTTGTCTACCCACCCGTCTATCCACTTGTCTACCCACACGCCTATCCACTTGTATACCCACTCGTCCATCCACTTGTCTACCCACCCGTCCATCCACTTGTTTACTCACTCGTCTATCCACTTAATACCCACCCATCCATCCACTTGTTTACCCACTCGTCTATCCACTTGTCTCCCCACCCATCCGTCCATTTGTCTACCCACTCGTCCATCCACTTGTCTACCCACCTGTCTATCCACTTGTCTACCCACCCGTCTATCCACTTGTCTACCCACCTGTCTATCCACTTGTCTACCCACCCGTCTATCCACTTGTCTACCCACCTGTCTATCCACTTGTCTACCCACCCGTCTATCTACTTGTCTACCCACCTGTCTATCCACTTGTCTACCCACCCGTCTATCCACTTGTCTACCCACCCGTCTATCTACTTGTCTATCCACCTGTCTATCCACTTGTCTACCCACCCGTCTATCCACTTGTCTACCCACCTGTCTATATACTTGTCTACCCACCCGTCTATCCACTTGTCTACCCACACGCCTATCCACTTGTATACCCACTCGTCCATCCACTTGTCTACCCACCCGTCCATCCACTTGTTTACTCACTCGTCTATCCACTTAATACCCACCCATCCATCCACTTGTTTACCCACTCGTCTATCCACTTGTCTCCCCACCCATCCGTCCATTTGTCTACCCACTCGTCCATCCACTTGTCTACCCACTCGTCTATCCACTTGTCTACCCACCCATCCATCCACTTGTCTACCCACTCGTCCATCCACTTGTCTACCTATCCGTCCATCCACTTGTCTACCCACCCATCCATCCACTTGTCTACCCACCCGCCCATCCACTTGTCTACCCATCCATCCATCCACTTGTCTAGCCACCCGTCCATCCACTTGTCTACCCACCCATCCATCCACTTGTCTAGCCACCCGTCCATCCACTTGTCTACCCACCCATCCATCCACTTGTCTAGCCACCCGTCCATCCACTTGTCTAGCCACCCATCCATCCACTTGTCTAGCCACCCATGCATCCACTTGTCTAGCCACCCGTCCATCCACTTGTCTACCCACCCATCCATCCACTTGTCTAGCCACCCATCCATCCACTTGCTAGCCAGCCGTCCATCCACTTGTCTACCCACCCATCCATCCACTTGTCTACCCACCCGTCCATCCATTTGTCTACCCACCCATCCATCCACTTGTCTACCCACCCGTCCATCCATTTGTCTACCCACCCATCCATCCACTTGTCTACCCACCCGTCCATCCACTTGTCTACCCACCCATCCATGCACTTGTCTACCCACCCGTCCATCCACTTGTCTACCCACCCATCCATCCACTTGTCTACCCATCCATCCATCCACTTGTCTAGCCACCGGTCCATCCACTTGTCTATCCACCCATCCATCCACTTGTCTACCCACCCGTCCATCCATTTGTCTACCCACCCATCCATCCACTTGTCTACCCACCCGTCCATCCACTTGTCTACCCACCCATCCATCCACTTGTCTACCCATCCATCCATCCACTTGTCTAGCCACCCGTCCATCCACTTGTCTACCCACCCATCCATCCACTTGTCTACCCACCCGTCCATCCACTTGTTTATCCACCCATCCATCCACTTGTCTACCCACCCGTCCATCCACTTGTCTACCCACCCATCCATCCACTTGTCTACCCATCCATCCATCCACTTGTCTAGCCACCCGTCCATCCACTTGTCTATCCACCCATCCATCCACTTGTCTACCCACCCATCCATCCACTTGTCTACCCACCCGTCCATCCACTTGTCTACCCACCCATCCATCCACTTGTCTACCCACCCGTCCATCCACTTGTCTACCCACCCATCCATCCACTTGTCTACCCACCCGTCCATCCACTTGTCTACCCACACGCCTATCCATTTGTCAAGCAGCTATATTGGACAGAGAGGAGAATGAAAGGTTAATTACATACATATATATATATATATATATATATATATATATATATATATATATATATATATATATATATATATATATATATATATATATATATATATATGTAGCGATAAGACAAAGAGGAAGAGGAACACGAGGAAGGGAAGGAAAAAAACGGAGGAAGAGGAGGAAGAATAGGAGGAAGTTGCATGATTATGGACTCATCCTTTTCCATACTCCCATCCCACCTTTCCCTTCCTTTCTCTCTCCATCCCTTCCTTTTGTTCACACTTCTTCCCTCCTTCCATCTCTCCCTTCCTCTCTCCCTCCCTCCCTTTCTTTGTCACTTCCTCCCTCCTTTAATCTCTCCCTTCCTCTCTCCCTCCTTTCCATTTGTCCTTTCTTTTCTCCCCCTCCATCCCTCTCTGCCTGTCTCCATCCCTCCATCCATCCTGCCGCTGCTCTCACACAATGACGCTGGTCTTCCCACCTTCTCGATAGATTCCATCTATTCCTTGCAACATCGCTCTCAATTTACATGTTGCACGAGCTAAGGCACTCCCTCTGGCACTCCCACTGGCTCTCCCCCTGTCACTTCCTCTGGCACTCCCCCTAGTACTCCCCCTGGCAATCCCCCTGGCACTCCTCCTGGCACTCCCCCTCTGTGCCTAGGAAGCTTGGAACTCCTGGGAGACTCAAGACACTTTCTCAAAAGATTTAGTGGAGAGAGAAAGAGAGAGAGAGAGAGAGAGAGAGAGAGAGAGAGAGAGAGAGAGAGAGAGAGAGAGAGAGAGAGAGAGAGAGAGAGAGAGAGAGAGAGAGAGAGAGAGAGAGAGAGAGAGAGAGAGAGAGAGAGAGAGAGAGAGAGAGAGAGAGAGAGAGAGAGGCAGAGAGAGAGACAGAGACAGAGAAAAAGACAGACACGTCTTTTTCTCATGGTTCAACTTGTCGGTTTTGTATATGACTCCATCACACAGCGGGGTAATACAGTGTTGACTGTCTGCTGAGATGTATGTGGAATGCTACGTAGTAAGAGATGTCTGCGTCCTCCCTCCTGACACCCCAGCTTCCTCAATAACAAATAACTGGCGTTGTTATATTTGTGACAAACACATTCTGGGAAGGAAATGAGTATCTTCAGTTCTTCTTACGTAGAATTGCCAGCACCAGAACTTCATATTCTGATCCATGCTTGCTCCAAGGTTTATCATATGCAGCTGTGGAGACATCTCCAACTGGATGCGAGCAGCATAAGGGGGTTGCGCCATCTCTCAAGGGGGCTGCGACCCCTCTCACTCATTCCAACATTTGGAAATGGTCAAATATTTACGCCAAAACAACAGCCCGGCTAGCACGTGTTCAATACCAAGCACATGCATATGCATCTGATCAATGATCAGATGCAAATGCCGAACTGAGGCATCACAAGACCTCTTCCCTCCTTATGGGAGTCTCTGCAAGATTTTAGGAACACATATTTGTCTAAAGAAACTTCTGTTTTCTCAGGCAATTAAAAATTCAAGATAAATTGCTTCTAAATTGATAATATTTCTAGGGGCATTATACTTCACAGCTTGTGGCTCAGACACAAGGAATCCGCTCTTATTCATTCAACTAAGTTGCTAATGCCGACATCAAATGCCTGTAGACATGACACTGTGTCAGCAGAAACTTTACCATAAATAGAGGACAAGAGCCTGCAACAGGTGGAATGCAGTTTGATCTCGACAAACGAAGATGTAATAAGTGAATTGGTATCTCCGGCCGGGACATGCTGCAATAAACGTAGAAACATTCGTGACTGTATTTCGTGTTCATCATGAACCCATGTCAGGGTTTATGATGCGCTCGAAGAGATAAGAAATACCCAGACGCACAAGTGCCAGACATCCTTCCTGTCGTGAATAATTACGGACTATTTAGCGAGTGATAGTTGTCAGGTAACGTTCAGATGACAGAAGAGGAGACTTCCGACATCATCTCTCCAATCAAACCAACGTCAAGCCAACAATATCAGCGTTATTCAGTTTGAGGGTATGCTACACAGACTCAGGTAAGTCTTCATCAAACCCGTTGTTTCACTATTCAGCTGCAGCAGCAGGATTGTATGTGGGGTTGATAAGACTAAACATTTCAACGCCATTATCAGCAGGCCTTTGGCAAAACACAGGTGAGGGTCGCCCACGGCTTTCCAGGTGATATGCTTGAAACAGTGGTGAATAATATATGTCAGCAGGGCGTGCATTAACCCTGGTTATAATCACCTACCTTCAGTTATGGTGGGTAATCAGACTGAGGTAACCCTGGCAGAAGCTGCAGGTGTTTTCAGCTCTCATCAAAAAAAGATTATTACCATATCATATAGTGGTCCTTTTATTATAATAATTATTATTGTACTCATCTTACCCTAAATTCCACACAGCAACCTTCCTCACAGCAGCCCTCCTCACAGCAGCCCTCCTCACAGCAGCCCTCCTCACAGTAGCCCTCCTCCTGTCAACCCATCATCTTAATCGACTGGTTATAAACAGTTGGGATTCCAACTATTTATAACCAGTCGATTTTCTCACATAAGCTTTTAAGCAACTTCCTCTGTTTACCTTATTTAGTCTGGTTAAGTTGCTGTCAGTATTATCCAGGCATAACGTATATAACGCATTATAATTTCACGCATCAGCCTTCAGGTAAGTTGAAATTGGTTTATTTTGATTTTTAGACTACAGTCTAACTTTAGTACTTCTAACCTGATCAAAATTATATATGAAATTTCTTGTTAAGAAGAATGGCTAGAAAAAATCATGTGACAAATTGAACTTTTTATAAAAAGTTGGAATTACGGCTGTTACTCAGGAGGATGGGATGCCTGCTCTTCATGTATATAGAAATTCATCCTTTGGCTCGTGTATTTCCGCTTGACCCAACAATATATGCAGTATATCCTTTTAAAATATCCTTGCATGTATAAATTCAGCCTGATACTCATGTATACTTCCCTCACGTCAATATACAGTTGTTAAGTTAATCTGCAGTTTCATTTCGCCATCTCCTAATTGAATTTGTCACATTTGTTTCGGCACAGCTCGCCTCTTTGTTTACATATATTCTCTTCGTTTTGAGCGACGATTGGTGAGTCACGTCAGATTGTTTATTTAGTTTTTTCACACTTTCTATTTTATTTGTGGGTGATGGATCCAGATGACGTACTATCCACAATAGTGAAAACTTGGTAAAGCTTTACACAGTGGGAAAAATTTTCCCATTTGAAGTTTTTCTTTACTTTGTGGGTGATGTTATGATTCATTCATAGTGAGGAAGTGAAACAAAAGCTAGAAACACAAGCCATCTTAGGCTTTACTGAGATAAATAAGATGTGATACAGAACTCATGGAGCAAGGAGAAAATGGACCTAGTAGTGACCAGCAAAGAGACGGGGCCAGAAGATCTGACTCGACCCCTAATTACCTGGAGTCTACCTGGAGGGTATTCCAGGGATCAAAGCCCCCGCGGCCCGGTCCACGACCAGGCCTCCCGGTGGATCAGGGCCTGATCAACAAGGCTCTTACTGCTGGCCGCACGTAGTTCAACGTACGAACCAACACAGTCCGGCTGATCCGGCACTGACTTTAGGTATCTGTCCAGCTCCCTCTTGAAGGCAGCCAGGGGTCTATTAGTAATTCCACACATGCCTGGTGGGAATCTGTTGAACAGTCTTGGGCTCCGGACACTTATTGTGTTTTCTCTTAGTGCTCCAACGGCGCCCTAATTTTTCATTGGAGGTATGTTGCACCACTTGCCAAGTCTTTTGCTTTGATAAGAAATGATTTCTGTGTTGATTAGGGACCAGTCCCTAGAGGGCTTTCCAGGTGTAAATTACGATATCTCTTCCTCGCTTGCACTCCAGTGAGTACAAGTTAAGTGCAGCCACAAATAGGTGAGTACACATGTGCAACACCTGGGCATCTTTACTCTGATGAATAAGACATGTGTAAAATCTGGGTATCATCACTATGATGAATAAGACATATGCAACACCTGGGTATCTTCCTTGTGATGAATAAGACATGCAACACTTGGGTATCTTCAATGTGATGAATGAGTTGTGCAAGAATGGTATATAATACCGACAATATGAAATTAAGACATATGTGCAACATCTGGGTATCTTTATTGTAGACGTTTCGCCATCCAGTGGCTTTATCAATACAAATTCTAGGACATAACTTGAAGACAGTAGGACTATATACAGAAGATGAGGTAATCAGTCCCTCAACCTTGGAGTAGGTGTGAAGAGCACCATAGTCGTGGAGATTCTGAAGCAGAAGCAAGGAGCCTAGCGCTTATATAGTAACGTCAGGTGTAGCAGACGCCTACCAGTGACTATGCCCTCGTCTGCTACACCTGATGGGTATGGGGTGCATAATAAACATATTAAACTAACTAACTGCTACACCTGACATTACTATATAAGCGCCAGGCTCCTTGCTTCTGCTTCAGAATCTCCACGACTACGGTGCTCTTCGCACCTACTCCTAGGATGAGGGACTGATTACCTCATCTTCTGTATATAGTCCTACTGTCTTCAAGTTATGTCCTAGAATTTGAATTGATAAAGCCACTGGATGGCGAAACGTCTACAATAAAGATACCCAGATGTTGCACATGTGTCTTATTCACTGTGATGAATAAGACACGTATGCAACACCTGGGTATCTTCACTGACAAAACATTCCGCCTGCACAGCAAGGCTCTACCATGGAATACAGAAGCGACGTCTATATGGAGGCAATAGAAGAAGTGGAGAGGTAATTTTGAGGTGTTTAGTGTTTTAGCCTCATAGATAAATGGTATATAAAACCGATACCATGGATCCTTTACTGACTACTTTTCGCCTTAGTCTTGAAGAGTTGATAAAAGGTATTCATTTACTAAGACTTCATTTCTCATTTCCTAAGCGACTACCTTAGGTCAGCTCTGAGAGGAATATACCAGATGGACTGCATCCAAATATACACACTGACCAAACCCTTTACGAGACCTGAAAGCTTGTTATACGATGTCAAATAACCCCATTAAATGGTAACAGTGTAATAATTACACTTGAAAAAAAAAAAACAGGGTACGGGTGGGGTTTGAACCCATGGCGAGTAAGTACTAAAACTCCAGGCCAGTGTGTCACTGAATCAGTGGATGAATCATACTGTAGCCAGCTGGCCTGGAGTTTTACGACTCACCATGGGTGAGTGAGTGGGTTCAATCCCCACCCGTTTCCTGGTTTGTTTACAATCGTGTTATTATGATTTTGTGAGTCATATACACTAAATAATAACTCGATAATTATACTGGGTTCAAGAATATTGAACACCTCTTAAAGTGAGTGACAAGCTGTTTTAATAGAGCCCACCAACAATAAAGTTTGAAGCCAACCAGAAAAGACATTCTCCAGGAATTAATTTGATTCGAACATTTCCAAATTCTTTTCATTAGTCCAGTAAAATCTTAAATTCGCAGCTATTCTTATTAAAGGAATATCATTGTTCTTACAGCAAGCATCGTCAGTAATATTTCGAAGCCAGCCGGAAGAAGCAGTCGTTAATTATTGATTAAAAAAAATTAATATAACTATTTATTCAGTAAGATGTCACCCAATGGCAAGGTGAGCCTTGTGTTCAGGAAACCACAGTGGTGAAAGTTTGAAGCCAATCGGATAAGTCATTCTCCAGTTATGACACGGATAGTGTCCTGTCCCTAAGATGCATCACCCATTAAATATTGAAGTCGTTCACAAGAGGTAAACTGAAAACTATTTAACGTAGTTTAGCGGGAATAAATTTTTCACACTATTTTGCACCAGCACACTAGAATTTTACTCTCCTCCGTCGTAAGAATTTGGTTCTTGGTGGAGTATTGAAAATTTAAACCCGATTGGATGAGGCATTCTCAAGTTATGAGCGAAATAAAATAGAAAAGTTGCTCGTTGAAAAAAAAATCACATAACCTCTTAAAGGTCTCCCTTCAATGTAACCTAATACTCCTGTAGAGTTTATAACGCTGAATGGCTTCCCTTTCATACTTGTAGGAGGGACGTGTGTCACTGTATGAGAGGAGGGACGTGTGTCACTGTATGGTTGCTGTCTTACACTGGCTGCTGGCAAACATACACTATGACGATCACTAACTTCCTGATGCAACTCCTGGGACTGGAGGGAAAATGAAGACGATCCAGTATTCAGTGACTGAGTGACGACCCTGGCCGTGTTCTGTTAGGTACAAGCTCGGTGTTCTGACAGGTCCTCAACTGGTCGGTCCAGCTACGTGGTCACAAGACGGGCAGCCATCGTCAAAGACATCCATCTCTGTATCATGGATCATTTCCAGAGGAAATTAAAATGACAAAGCAAACAAGGAACGGAATGCTAAAGAAACGGAAACAAGAAAAGCAAGAATTTACGATGCAAGTACCAGGCGACAAGAAAATTCAAAATATGTCAAAAGTAAACCAAAACAAATACAGACAAAAAAAAAAATGCAGGCTGCCGGCACTCCCCACCAGGCAGGCTGCCCACACTCCCCACCAGGCAGGCTGAGCACACTCCCCACCAGGCAGGCTGCCGGCACTCCCCACCAGGCAGGCTGCCCACACTCCCCACCAGGCAGGCTGCCGGCACTCCCCACCAGGCAGGCTGCCGGCACTCCCCACCAGGCAGGCTGCCGGCACTCCCCACCAGGCAGGCTGCCGGCACTCCCCACCAGGCAGGCTGCCGGCACTCCCCACGAGGCAGGCTGCCGGCACTCCCCACCAGGCAGGCTGCCGGCACTCCCCACCAGGCAGGCTGCCGGCACTCCCCACCAGGCAGGCTGCCCACACTCCCCACCAGGCAGGCTGCCGGCACTCCCCACCAGGCAGGCTGCCGGCACTCCCCACCAGGCAGGCTGCCCACACTCCCCACCAGGCAGGCTGCCGGCACTCCCCACCAGGCAGGCTGCCCACACTCCCCACCAGGCAGGCTGCCGGCACTCCCCACCAGGCAGGCTGCCCACACTCCCCACCAGGCAGGCTGCCGGCACTCCCCACCAGGCAGGCTGCCGGCACTCCCCACCAGGCAGGCTGCCCACACTCCCCACCAGGCAGGCTGCCCACACACCCCACCAGGCAGGCTGCCCACACTCCCCACCAGGCAGGCTGCCCAGACTCCCCACCAGGCAGGCTGCCCACACTCCCCACCAGGCAGGCTTCCCACACTCCCCACCAGGCAGGCTGCCGGCACTCCCCACCAGGCAGGCTGCCCACACTCCCCACCAGGCAGGCTGCCGGCACTCCCCACCAGGCAGGCTGCCCACACTCCCCACCAGGCAGGCTGCCGGCACTCCCCACCAGGCAGGCTGCCGGCACTCCCCACCAGGCAGGCTGCCCACACTCCCCACCAGGCAGGCTGCCCACACTCCCCACCAGGCAGGCTGCCCACACTCCCCACCAGGCAGGCTGCCCAGACTCCCCACCAGGCAGGCTGCCCACACTCCCCACCAGGCAGGCTGCCCAGACTCCCCACCAGGCAGGCTGCCCAGACTCCCCACCAGGCAGGCTGCCCAGACTCCCCACCAGGCAGGCTGCCCAGACTCCCCACCAGGCAGGCTGCCCACACTCCCCACCAGGCAGGCTGCCCACACTCCCCACCAGGCAGGCTGCCCACACTCCCCACCAGGCAGGCTGCCCACACTCCCCACCAGGCAGGCTGCCCACACTCCCCACCAGGCAGGCTGCCCAGACTCCCCACCAGGCAGGCTGCCCAGACTCCCCACCAGGCAGGCTGCCCAGACTCCCCACCAGGCAGGCTGCCCAGACTCCCCACCAGGCAGGCTGCCCAGACTCCCCACCAGGCAGGCTGCCCACACTCCCCACCAGGCAGGCTGCCCAGACTCCCCACCAGGCAGGCTGCCCACACTCCCCACCAGGCAGGCTGCCCAGACTCCCCACCAGGCAGGCTGCCCACACTCCCCACCAGGCAGGCTGCCCAGACTCCCCACCAGGCAGGCTGCCCACACTCCCCACCAGGCAGGCTGCCCTGACTCCCCACCAGGCAGGCTGCCCACACTCCCCACCAGGCAGGCTGCCCAGACTCCCCACCAGGCAGGCTGCCCACACTCCCCACCAGGCAGGCTGCCCACACTCCCCACCAGGCAGGCTGCCGGCACTCCCCACCAGGCAGGCTGCCCACACTCCCCACCAGGCAGGCTGCCCACTCTCCCCACCAGGCAGGCTGCTCACACTCCCCACCAGGCAGGCTGCCCATACAACCCACCAGGCAGGCTGCCCACACTCCCCACCAGGCAGGCTGCCCATACACCCCACCAGGCAGGCTGCCCACACTCCCCACCAGGCAGACTGCCGGCACTCCCCACCAGGCAGGCTGCCCACACTCCCCACCAGGCAGGCTGCCCACACTCCCCACCAGGCAGGCTGCCCACACTCCCCACCAGGCAGGCTGCCCAGACTCTCCACCAGGCAGGCTGCCCACACTCCCCACCAGGCAGGCTGCCCACACTCCCCACCAGGCAGGCTGCCCACACTCCCCACCAGGCAGGCTGCCCACACTCCCCACCAGGAAGGCTGCCCACACACCCCACCAGGCAGGCTGCCCACACTCCCCACCAGGCAGGCTGCCCACACACCCCACCAGGCAGGCTGTCCACACTCCCCACCAGGCAGGCTGCCCAGACTCCCCACCAGGCAGGCTGCCCACACTCCCCACCAGGCAGGCTGCCCACACTCCCCACCAGGCAGGCTGCCGGCACTCCCCACCAGGCAGGCTGCCCACACACCCCACCAGGCAGGCTGCCCACACTCCCCACCAGGCAGGCTGCCCACACTCCCCACCAGGCAGGCTGCCCACACTCCCCACCAGGCAGGCTGCCCAAACACCCCACCAGGCAGGCTGCCCACACTCCCCACCAGGCAGGCTGCCCACACTCCCCACCAGGCAGGCTGCCCACACTCCCCACCAGGCAGGCTGCCCACACACCCCACCAGGCAGGCTGCCCACACTCCCCATCAGGCAGGCTGCCCACACACCCCACCAGGCAGGCTGCCCACACACCCCAACAGGCAGGCTGTCCACACACCCCACCAGGCAGGCTGCCCACACTCCCCACCTGGCAGGCAGCCCACACACCCCACCAGGCAGGCTGCCCACACTCCCCACCAGGCAGGCTGCCCACACACCCCACCAGGCAGGCTGCCGGCACTCCCCACCAGGCAGGCTGCCCACACACCCCACCAGGCAGGCTGCCGGCACTCCCCACAAGGCAGGCTACCCACACACCCCACCAGGCAGGCTGCCCACACACCCCACCAGGCAGGCTGCCCACACACCCCACCAGGCAGGCTGCCCACACACCCTACCAGGCAGGCTGCCCACACACTCCAACAGGCAGGCTGCCCACACACCCCACCAGGTAGGCTGCCCACACACCCCACCAGGCAGGCTGCCCACACACCCCACCAGGCAGGCTGCCCACACACCCCACCAGGCAGGCTGCCCACACACCCCACCAGGCAGGCTGCCCACACTCCCCACCAGGCAGGCTGCCCACACTCCCCACCAGGCAGGCTGCCCACACTCCCCACCAGGCAGGCTGCCCACACTTCCCACCAGGCAGGCTGCCCACACACCCCACCAGGCAGGCTGCCCACACTCCCCACCAGGCAGGGTGCCCATACTCCCCACCAGGCAGGCTGCCGGCACTCCCCACCAGGCAGGCTGCCGATACTCCCCACCAGGTAGGCTGCCGACACTCCCCACCAGGCAGGCTGCCGGCACTCCCCACCAGGCAGGCTGCCGACACTCCCCACCAGGCAGGCTGCCCACACTCCCCACCAGGCAGGGTGCCCACACTCCCCACCAGGCAGGCTGCCCACACACCCCACCAGGCAGGCTGCCCACACTCCCCACCAGGCAGGCTGCCCACACTCCCCACCAGGCAGGGTGCCCACACTCCCCACCAGGCAGGCTGCCGACACTCCCCACCAGGCAAGCTGCCGACACTCCCCACCAGGCAGGCTGCCCACACACCCCACCAGGCAGGCTGCCGACACTCCCCACCAGGCAGGCTGCCCACACACCCCACCAGGCAGGCTTCCCACACTCCCCACCAGGCAGGCTGCCGACATTCCCCACCAGGCAGGCTGCCCACACACCCCACCAGGCAGGCTGCCCACACTCCCCACCAGGCAGGCTGCCCACACACCCCACCAGGCAGGCTGCCGACACTCCCCACCAGGCAGGCTTCCCACACTCCCCACCAGGCAGGCTGCCCACACTCCCCACCAGGCAGGCTTCCCACACTCCCCACCAGGCAGGCTTCCCACACTCCCCACCAGGCAGGCTTCCCACACTCCCACCAGGCAGGCTTCCCACACTCCCCACCAGGCAGGCTTCCCACACTCCCCACCAGGCAGGCTTCCCACACTCCCCACCAGGCAGGCTTCCCACACTCCACAACACAGTTACATAGCTTTCAGTATCGCAAATAAACTTGCAAGTATTGCAAGGTAACCCTATCAACAAGTACAAGACGCGTCGATAACCACAAACGTCACCTCTTCTTGTGTCAACTCACGTACCCACACACGTCACCTCTGCTTGTGTCAACTCACGTACCCACACACGTCACCTCTGTTTGTGTCAACTCACGTACCCACACACGTCACCTCTGTTTGTGTCAACTCACGTACCCACACACGTCACCTCTGTTTGTGTCAACTCACGTGCCCACACACGTCACCTCTGCTTGTGTCAACTCACGTACCCACACACGTCACCTCTGTTTGTGTCAACTCACGTACCCACACACGTCACCTCTGTTTGTGTCAACTCACGTACCCACACACGTCACCTCTGTTTGTGTCAACTCACGTACCCACACACGTCACCTCTGCTTGTGCCAACTCACGTACCCACACACCTCACCTCTGCTTGTGTCAACTCACGTACCCACACACCTCACCTCTGCTTGTGTCAACTCACGTACCCACACACGTCACCTCTGCTTGTGTCAACTCACGTACTCACACACGTCACCTCTGCTTGTGTCAACTCACGTACCCACACACGTCACCTCTGCTTGTGTCAACTCACGTACCCACACACGTCACCTCTGCTTGTGTCAACTCACGTACCCACACACGTCACCTCTGCTTGTGTCAACTCACGTACCCACACACGTCACCTCTGCTTGTGTCAACTCACGTACCCACACACGTCACCTCTGCTTGTGTCAACTCACGTACCCACACACGTCACCTCTGCTTGTGTCAACTCACGTACCCACACACCTCACCTCTGCTTGTGTCAACTCACGTACCCACACACGTCACCTCTGCTTGTGTCAACTCACGTACTCACACACGTCACCTCTGCTTGTGTCAACTCACGTACCCACACACGTCACCTCTGCTTGTGTCAACTCACGTACCCACACACGTCACCTCTGCTTGTGTCAACTCACGTACCCACACACGTCACCTCTGCTTGTGTCAACTCACGTACCCACACACGTCACCTCTGCTTGTGTCAACTCACGTACCCACACACGTCACCTCTGCTTGTGTCAACTCACGTACCCACACACGTCACCTCTGCTTGTGTCAACTCACGTACCCACACACGTCACCTCTGCTTGTGTCAACTCACGTACCCACACACGTCACCTCTGCTTGTGTCAACTCACGTACCCACACACGTCACCTCTGCTTGTGTCAACTCACGTACCCACACACGTCACCTCTGCTTGTGTCAACTCACGTACCCACACACGTCACCTCTGCTTGTGTCAACTCACGTACCCACACACCTCACTTCTGCTTGTGTCAACTCACGTACCCACACACGTCACCTCTGCTTGTGTCAACATTGACGTTCACACACGCCACTTCTACACTGTCACCTCACCTTCCAAGGCGTCACTTCAACTACATTGACGACCACAAACGTCACTGCTACACTGACACCTCACCTACATTGACGTTCACACACGTCCACACGTCACTGCTACAGTGACATCTGACCTCTCCTAGTGTCACCTCATCTACAATGACGCCCACACACTTCACTGCTACACTGACACCTCACCTACACTGACGACCAAACACGTCACTGCTACACTGAAATCTACACTGACGACCACGCACGTCACTGCTGCATTGGCAGCTCACCTACACTGACGACCACACATGTCACTGCTACACTGACACCTCACCTAGGTGTGCATGTTGTCATAGCATGCTGCTTCTTGTACTGACCTGACAAAACTCTAGTGACAGCAAAGTCTCGTCTGTAACTAAAGACGTCTTCTGTAGAATGCATCTTTCACCCTGACACAGCAATACCTGACGGAGGGAAGGCACAGAGTAATGGTAAAAAAGGAGGTATCAACAAAGCACAAATATACAGAATAACATCAGAAACACAGACGAAGCTTACAAATTTTAGTGCGGCCTCTAGTTGTGAGGGAAAAGAAATGAGCACAGCTAAAAAGGGGATATGTTCACGATATGCAAAGTACGTCCTTGCATAGGAAACGTAGGTAAGAATAGAAACTTTTCCAGGAATGCGCCAAGAACAAAGAAGTACAGTAGGAGATAGAACATCACGTAATGCAAGTGATGTTGGGAACTACTTTTTCAGCCTTACTTTGGCCAGGGAGTGGAACACCTGGACAGAGAGGTGATAGAGGCAGGATCCAAACAGAGCATTAAGATGAGGTACGATAAGGCTCTCCAAGACAAGAGGGAGTGAACCCAGTACCAGCTGGCGAACGGACGGGGCCAGGAGCTGAGACCTGACCTTTGCAACCTCATAGAAGTGAGCACTTACAGGGGAGTTAAATGTTATAGACAACATTTCTTAGGTACAACAGTGTAATACACTGAACAGTGAGTACAACAGTGTAATACACTGAACAGTGAGTACAACAGTGTAATACACTGAACAGTGAGTACAACAGTGTAATACACTGAACAGTAAATACAACAGTGTAAAACACTGAACAGTGAGTACAACAGTGTAATACACCGAAGAGTGAGTACAACAGTGTAATACACTGAAGAGTACAACAGTTTAATACACTGAACAGTGAGTACAACAATGTAATACACTGAACAGTACAACAGTGTAATATACTGAACAGTACAACAGTGTAATACACTGAACAGTACAACAGTGTAATACACTGAGGAGTACAACAGTGTAATACACTGTAGAGTACAACAGTGTAATACACTGAACAGTACAACAGTGTAATACACTGAGCAGTGAGTACAATAGTCTAATACACTGAAGAGTACAACAGTGTAATACACTGTAGAGTACAACAGTGTAATACACTGAACAGTACAACAGTGTAATACACTGAACAGTACAACAGTGTAATACACTGAGCAGTGAGTACAACAATGTAATACACTGAAGAGTACAACAGTGTAATACACTGAACAGTACAACAGTGTAATACACTGAAGAGTACAACAGTGTAATACACTGTAGAGTACAACAGTGTAATACACTGAAGAGTGAGTACAACAGTGTAATATACTGAACAGTACAACAGTGTAATACACTGTAGAGTACAACAGTGTAATACACTGAAGAGTACAACAGTGTAATACACTGAACAGTACAACAGTGTAATACACTGAACAGTACAACAGTGTAATATACTGAACAGTACAACAGTGTAATACACTGAAGAGTACAACAGTGTAATACACTGAGCAGTGAGTACAATAGTGTAATACAGTGAAGAGTACAACAATGTAATACACTGAAGAGTACAACAGTGTAATATACTGAACAGTACAACAGTGTAATATACTGAACAGTACAACAGTGTAATATACTGAACAGTACAACAGTGTAATACACTGAAGAGTACAACAGTGTAATACACTGAAGAGTACAACAGTGTAATATACTGAACAGTACAACAGTGTAATATACTGAACAGTACAACAGTGTAATACACTGAACAGTACAACAGTGTAATACACTGAGCAGTGAGTACAATAGTGTAATACAGTGAAGAGTACAACAGTGTAATACGCTGAAGAGTACAACAGTGTAATATACTGAACAGTACAACAGTGTAATATACTGAACAGTACAACAATGTAATACACTGAAGAGTACAACAGTGTAATACACTGTAGAGTACAACAGTGTAATACACTGAAGAGTACAACAGTGCAATATACTGAACAGTACAACAGTGTAATACACTGAAGAGTACAACAGTGTAATACACTGAAGAGTACAACAGTGTAATATACTGAACAGTACAACAGTGTAATATACTGAACAGTACAACAGTGTAATATACTGAACAGTACAACAGTGTAATATACTGAACAGTACAACAGTGTAATACACTGAAGAGTACAACAGTGTAATATACTGAA